>NC_064639.1:114855079-115158109 GCF_023864345.2 Schistocerca serialis cubense | reverse complement strand
CACAAGGAACAACTGCGAATAATGTGTTAATAAGTATCATTTGCAGTGGCATATGTCATAAAAACGCGTGTTTAGGACGGTTGAGTAGGTCGTAAGTGCCGCAGAGAGCTCATTCGGAGAGGGAAGGAGGGCTGTAAGGGGAGGAGGAGGCCCACATTTCTCTAACGAGTATAGAAGTGTTAAGATAGGTTCTTTATTTACAAAGCTAAAGGGACTTATTACATTCAAATGCCACAGTCACGAAAAATTTTGTGGCTCACAATGCCTCTGCGTAGCTTATACCACTTGTTAAATATTTCTGAAACATAAATAGTGCTACGATGACCTCCATGTATCAGTCACACATTGCGACAACTGTCGGAATCATCAAGGTCCTAGGAACTGAAAGGAAAAATTTAGAACCCACAAGGAACAACTGCGAATAATGTGTTAGGAAGTATCATTTGCAGTGGCAAATGTCATAAAAACGCGTGTTTAGGACGGTTGCGTAGGTCGTAAGTGCCGCAGAGAGCTCATTCGGAGAGGGAAGGAGGGCTGTAAGGGGAGGAGGAGGCCCACATTTCTCTAACGAGTATAGAAATGTTAAGATAGGTTCTTTATTTACAAAGCTAAAGGGACTTATTACATTCAAATGCCACAGCGACGAAAAATTTTGTGGCTCACAATGCCTCTGCGATGCATATACCACTTGTTAAATATTTCTGTAACATAAATAGTGCTACGACGACCTCAATGTATCAGTCACACATTGCGACAACTTTTGGAATCATCAAGATCCTTGGAACTGAAAGGAAAAATTTAGAACCCACAAGGAACAACTGCGAATAATGTGTTAGGAAGTATCATTCGCAGTATCATATGTCATAAAACCCGTGTTTAGGACGGTTGCGTAGGTCGTAAGTGCCGCTGAGAGCTCATTCGGAGAGGGAAGGAGGGCAGTAAGGGGAGGAGGAGGCCCACATTTCTCTAACGAGTATAGAAATGTTAAGATAGGTTCTTTATTTACAAAGCTAAAGGGACTTATTACATTCATATGCCACAGTCACGAAAAATTTTGTGGCTCACAATGCCTCTGCGTTGCTCATACCACTTGTTAAATATTTCTGAAACATAAATAGTGCTACGATGACCTCCATGTATCAGTCACACATTGCGACAACTGTTGGATTCATCAAGATCCTTGGAACTGAAAAGAGAAATTTAGAACCCACAAGGAACAACTGCGAATAATGTGTTAGGAAGTATCATTTGCAGTGGCATATGTCATAAAAACGCGTGATTAGGACGGTTGCGTAGGTCGTAAGTGCCGCAGAGAGCTCATTCGGAGAGGGGAGGAAGGCTGTAAGGGGAGGAGGAGGTACACATTTCTTTAACGAGTATTGAAATGTTGAGATAGGTTCTTTATTTACAAAGCTAAAGGGACTTATGCCATTCAAATGCCACAGTCACGAAAAATTTTGTGGCTCACAATGCCTCTGCGACGCATATACCACTTGTTAAATATTTCTGAAACATAAATAGTGCTACGACGACCTCAATGTATCAGTCACACATTGCGACAACTGTTGTAATCATCAAGATCCTTGGAACTGAAAGGAGAAATTTAGAACCCACAAGGAACAACTGCGAATAATGTGTTAGGAAGTATCATTTGCAGTGGCATATGTTTTATAAACGCATGTTTAGGACGGTAGCGAACGTCGCAATTGCCGCAGAGAGCTCATTCGGAGAGGGAAGGAGGGCTGTAAGGGGAGGCGGAGGCCCACATTGCCCTAACGAGTATAGAAATGTTGAGATAGGTTCTTTATTTACCAAGCTAATGGGACTTATTACATTCAAATGCCACAGCGACGAAAAATTGTGTGTCTCACAATGCCTCTGTGTTTCAGATACCACTTGTTAAACATTTCTGAAACATAAATAATGCTACGACGACCTCCATTTATCAGTCACACATTGCGACAACTTTTGGAATCTTCAAGATCCTTGGAACTGAAAGGAAAAATTTAGAACCCACAAGGAACAACTGCGAATAATGTGTTAGGAAGTATCATTCGCAGTGGCATATGTCATAAAACGCGTGTTTAGGACGGTTGCGTAGGTCGTAAGTGCCGCTGAGAGCTCATTCGGAGAGGGAAGGAGGGTAGTAAGGGGAGGAGGAGGCCCACATTTCTCTAACGAGTATAGAAATGTTAAGATAGTTTCCTTATTTACAAAGCTAAAGGTACCTATTACAATCAAATGCCACAGTCACGAAAAATTTTGTGGCTCACAATGCCTCTGCGTTGCATATACCACTTGTTAAATATTTTTGAAACATAAATAGTGCTACGACGACCTCCATGTATCAGTCACACATTGCGACAACTTGTGGCATCATCATGATCCTTGGAACTGAAGGGAAAAATTTAGAACCCACAAGGAACAACTGCGAATAATGTGTTAGGAAGTATCATTTGCAGTGGCATATCTCTTAAAAACGCGTGTTTCGGACGGTTGCGTAGGTCGCAATTGCCGCATAGAGCTCATTCGGAGAGGGAAGGAGGGCTGTAAGGGGAGGAGGAGGCCCACATTTGTTTAACGAGTATAGAAATGTTGAGATTGGTCCTTTATTTACAAAGCTAAAGGGACTTATTACATTCAAAAGCCACAGTCACGAAAAATTTTGTGGCTCACAATGCCTCTGCGTTGCATATACCACTTGTTAAATATTTTTGAAACATAAATAGTGCTACGACGACCTCCATGTATCAGTCACACATTGCGACAACTTGTGGCATCATCATGATCGTTGGAACTGAAAGGAAAAATTTAGAACCCACAAGGAACAACTGCGAATAATGTGTTACGAAGTATCATTTGCAGTGGCATATGTCATAAAACGCGTGTTTAGGACGGTTGCGTAGGTCGTAAGTGCCGCTGAGAGCTCATTCGGAGAGGGAAGGAGGGCTGTAAGGGGAGGAGGAGGCCCACTTTTCTCTAACGAGTATAGAAATGTTAAGATAGGTTCTTTATTTACAAAGCTAAAGGGACTTATTACATTCAAATGCCACAGTCACGAAAAATTTTGTGGCTCACAATGCCTCTGCGTTGCTTATACCACTTGTTAAATATTTCTGAAACATAAATAGTGCTACGATGACCTCCATTTATCAGTCACACATTGCGACAACTGTTGGAATCATCAAGATCCTTGGAACTGAAAGGAAAAATTTAGAACCCACAAGGAACAACTGCGAATAATGTGTTAGGACGTATCATTTGCAGTGGCATATGTCATAAAAACGCGTGATTAGGACGTTTGCGTAGGTCGTAAGTGCCGCAGAGAGCTCATTCGGAGAGGGAAGGAGGGCTGTAAGGGGAGGAGGAGGCCCACATTTTCTATAACGAGTATAGAAATGTTGACATAGGTTCTTTATTTACAAAGCTATAGGGACTTATTACATTCAAATGCCACAGTCACGAAAAATTTTGTGGCTCACAATGCCCTGCGTTGCATATACCACTTGTTAAATATTTCTGAAACATAAATAGTACTACGACGACCTCCATGTATCAGTCACACATTGCGACAACTGTTGGAATCATCAAGATCCTTGAACTGAAAGGAAGAATTTAGAATCCAAAGAGAACAACTGCGAATAAAGTGTTAGGAAGTATCATTTGCAGTGGCATATGTCTTAAAAACGCGTGTTTAGGACGGTTGCGTAGGTCGCAATTGCCCCAGAGAGCTCATTCGGAGAGGGAAGGAGGGCTGTAAGGGGAGGCGGAGGCCCACATTGCCCTAACGAGTATAGAAATGTTGAGATAGGTTCTTTATTTACCAAGCTAATGGGACTTATTACATTAAAATGCCACAGTGACGAAAAATTTTGTGGCTCTCAATGCCTCTGCGTTGCATATACCACTTGTCAATTATTGCTGAAACATAAATAGTGCTACGACGACCTCCATGTATCAGTCATACATTGCGACAACTATTGGAATCATCAAGATCCTTGGAACTGAAAGGAAAAATTTAGAACCCACAAGGAAAAACTGCGAATAATGTGTTAGGATGTATTATTTGCAGTGGCATATGTCATAAAAACGCGTGTTTAGGACGGTTGCGTATGTTGTAAGTGCCGCAGAGAGCTCATTCGGAGAGGGAGGGCGGTAAGGGGAGGAGGAGGCCCACATTTCTCTAACGAGTAGAGAAATGTTGAGATAGGCTCTTTACTTACAAAGCTAAAGGGACTTATTACATTCAAATGCCCCAGCGACGAAAAATTTTGTGGCTCACAATGCTTCTGCGTTGCATATACCCCTTGTTAAATATTTCTGAAACATAAATAGTGCTACGACGACCTCCATGTATCAGTCACACATTGCAACAACTGTTGGAATCATCAAGATCCTTGGAACTGAAAGGAAAAATTTAGAACCCACAAAGAACAACTGCGAATAATGTGTTAGGAAGTATGATTTGCAGTGGCATATGTCATAAAAACGCGTGTTTAGGACGGTTGCGTAGGTCGTAAAAGCCGCTGAGAGCTCATTCGGAGAGGGAAGGAGGGCTGTAAGGGGAGGAGGTGGCCCACATTTGTCTAACGAGTATAGAAATATTGAAATAGGTTCTTTATTTACAAAGCTAAAGGGACTTATTACATTCAAATGCCACAGCGACGAAAAATTGTGTGTCTCACAATGCCTCTGTGTTTCAGATACCACTTGTTAAACATTTCTGAAACATAAATAGTGCTACGACGACCTCCATGTATCAGTCACACATTGCGACAACTTTTGGAATCATCAAGATCCTTGGAACTGAAAGGAAAAATTTAGAACCCACAAGGAACAACAGCGAATAATGTGTTAGGAAGTATCATTTGCAGTGGCATGTTTTAAAAGCGCATGTTTAGGACGATAGCGAACGTCGCATTTGCCGCAGAGAGCTCATTTGGAGAGGGAAGGAGAGCTGTAAGGGGAGGAGGAGGCCCACATTTGTCTAACGAGTATAGAAATGTTGAGACAGATTCTTTATTTACAAAGCTAAAGGGACTTATTACATTCAAATGCCAGCGCGACGAAAAATTTTGTGGCTCACAATGCCTCTGCGTTGCATATACCATTTGTTAAATATTTCTGAAACATAAATAGTGCTACGACGACCTCCATGTATCAGTCACACATTGCGACAACTGTTGGAATCATCAAGATCCTTGGAACTGAAAGGAAAAATTTAGAACACACAAGGAACAACTGCGAATAATGTGTTAGGAAGTATCATTTGCAGTGGCATATGCCATAAAAACGCGTGTTTAGGACGGTTGCGTATGTCGTTGGTGCCGCAGAGAGCTCATTCGGAGAGGGAAGGAGGGCGGTAAGGGGAGGAGGATGCCCACATTTCTCTAACGAGTATAGAAATGTTGAGATACGTTCTTTATTTACAAAGCTAAAGGCACTTATTACATTCAAATGCCACAGTCACGAAAAATTTTGTGGCTCACAATGCCTCTGCGTTGCATATACCCCTTGTTAAATATTTCTGAAACATAAATACTTCTACGACGACCTCCATGTATCAGTCACACATTGCAACAACTGTTGGAATCATCAAGATCCTTGGAACTGAAAGCAAAAATTTAGAACCCACAAGGAACAACTGCGAATAATGTGTTAGGAAGTATCATTTGCAGTGGCATATGTCATAAAAACGCGTGTTTAGGACGGTTGCGTAGGTCGTAAGTGCCGCAGAGAGCTCATTCGGAGAGGGAAGGAGGGCTGTAAGTTGAGGAGGAGGCCCACATTTCTCTAACGAGTATAGAAATTTTGAGATAGGTTCTTTATTTATAAAGTTAAGGGACTTATTACATTCAAATGCCACGGTCGCGAAAATTTTGTGGCTCACAATGCCTCTGCGTTGCATATACCACTTGTTGAATGTTTCTGAAACATAAATAGAACGACGACTTCCATGTATCAGTCAGACATTGCGACAACTGTTGGAATCATCAAGATCCTTGGAACTGGAAGGAAAAATTTAGAACCCACAAGGAACAACTGCGAATAATGTGTTAGGAAGTATCATTTGCAGTGGCATATGTCATAAAAACGCGTGTTTAGGACGGTTGCGTAGGTCGTAAGTGCCGCAGAGAGCTCATTCGGAGAGGGAAGGAGGGCTGTAAGGGGAGGAGGAGGCTCACATTTCTCTAACGAGTATAGATATGTTGAGAGGGTTTCTTTATTTATAAAGCTAAAGGGACTTATTACATTCAAATGCCACAGCGACGAAAAATTTTGTGTCTCACAATGCCTCTGCGTTGCATATACCACTTGTTAAATATTTCTAAAACATAAATAGTGCTACGACGACCTCCATGTACCAGTCACACATTGCGACAACTGTTGGAATCATCAAGATCCTTGGAACTGAAAGGAAAAATTTAGATCCCACAAGGAACAACTGCGAATAATGTGTTAGGAAGTATCAATTGCAGTGGCATATGTCATAAAAACGCGTGTTTAGGACGGTTGCGTAGGTCGTAAGTGCCGCAGAGAGCTCATTCGGAGAGGGACGGAGGGCTGTAAGGGGAGGAGGAGGCCCACATTTGTCTAACGAGTATAGAAATGTTGATATAGGTTCTTAATTTACAAAGCTAAAGGGACTCATGACATTCAAATGCCACAGTGACGAGAAATTTTGTGGCTCACAATGCCTCTGCGTTGCATATACCACTTGTTAAATATTTCTGAAACATAAATAGTGCTACGACGACCTCCATTTATCAGTCACACATTGCGGCAACTGCTGGAATCATCTAGATCCTTGGAAGTGAAAGAAAAAATTTAGAACCCACAAGGAACAACTGCGAATTGTGTGTTAGGAAGTATAATTTGCAGTAGCATATGTCATAAAAACGCGTGTTTAGGACGGTTGCGTAGGTCGTAAGTGCCGCAGTGAGCTCAGTCGGAGAGCTAAGGAGGGCTGTATGGGGAGGAGGAGGCCCACATTTCTCTAACGAGTATACAAATGTTGAGATAGGTTCTTTATTTATAAAGCTAAAGGGACTTATTACATTCAAATGCCACAGCGACGAAAAATTTTGTGTCTCACAATGCCTCTGCGTTGCATATACCACTTGTTAAATATTTCTGAAACATAAATAGTGCTACGACGACCTCCATGTATCAGTCACACATTGCGACAACTGTTGGAATCATCAAGATCCTTGGAACTGAAAGGAAAAATTTAGATCCCACAAGGAACAACTGCGAATAATGTGTTAGGAAGTATCAATTGCAGTGGCATATGTCATAAAAACGCGTGTTTAGGACGGTTTCGTAGGTCGTAAGTTTCGCAGAGAGCTCATTCGGAGAGGGACGGAGGGCTGTAAGGGGAGGAGGAAGCCCACATTTCTCTAACGAGTATAGAAATGTTGAGATAGGTTCTTTATTTACAATGTTAAAGGGACTTACTACATTCAAATGCCACAGCGACGAAAAATTTGGTGTCTCACAATGCCTCTGCGTTGCATATACCACTTGTTAAATATTTCTGAGGCATAAATAGTGCTGCGACGACCTCCATGCATCAGTCACACATTGCGACAACTGTTGAAATCATCAAGAACCTTGGAACTGAAAGGAAAAATTTAGAACCCACGTGGAACAACTGCGAATAATGTGTTAGGAAGTATCATTTGCAGTGGCGAATGTCATAAAAACGCGTGTTTAGGACGGTTGCGTAGGTCGTAAGTGCCGCTGAGAGCTCAGTCGGAGAGGGAAGGAGGGCTGTAAGGGGAGGAGGAGGCCCACATTTCTCTAACGAGTATAGACATGTTGAGATAGGTTCTTTATTTACAATGTTAAAGGGGCTTACTACATTCAAATGCCACAGCGACGAAAAATTTGGTGTCTCACAATGCCTCTTCGTTCCATATACCACTTGTTAAATATTTCTGTAACATAAATAGTACTACGACGACCTCCATGTATCAGTCACTCATTGCGACAACTGTTGGATTCATCAAGATCCTTGGAACTGAAAGGAAAAATTTAGAACCCACAAGGAACAACTGCGAATAATGTGTTAGGAAGTATCATTTGCAGTGGCATATGTCATAAAAACGCGTGCCTAGGACGGTTGCGTAGGTCGTAAGTGCCGCTGAGAGCTCATTCGGAGAGGGAAGGAGGGCTGTAAGGGGAGGAGGAGGCACACATTTCTCTAACGAGTATAGAAATATTGAGATAGGTTCTTTATTTACAAAGTTAAGGGACTTATTACATTCAAATGCCACGGTCACGAAAATTTTGTGGCTCACAATGCCTCTGCGTTGCATATAACACTTGTTAAATATTGCTGAGTCATAAATAGTGCTACGACGACCTCCATGTATCAGTCACACATTGCGACAACTGTTGGAATCATCAAGATCCTTGGAACTGAAAGGATAAATTTAGAACCCAAAAGGAACAACTGCGAATAATGTGTTGGGAAGTATCATTTGCAGTGGCATATGTCATAAAAACGCGTGTTTAGGACGGTTGTGTATGTCGTAAGTGCCGCAGCGAGCTCATTCGGAGAGGGAAGGAGGGCGGTAAGGGGAGGAGGAGGCCCACATTTCTCTAACGAGTATAGAAATGTTGAGATAGGTTCTTTATTTACAAAGGTAAACGGACTTATTACATTCAAATGCCACAGCGACGAAAAATTTTGTGGCTCACAATGCCTCTGCGTTGCATATACCCCTTGTTAAATATTTCTGAAACATAAATAGTGCTACGATGACCTCCATGTATCAGTCACACATTGCGACAACTGTTGGAATCATCAAGATCCTTGGAACTGAAAGGAAAAATTTAGAACCCACAAGGAACAACTGCGAATTATGTGTTAGGAAGTATCATTTGCAGTGGCAATGTCATAAAAACACGTGTTTAGGACGGTTGTGTATGTCGTAAGTGCCGCAGAGAGCTCATTCGGAGAGGGAAGGAGTGCGGTAAGGGGAGGAGAAGGCCCACATTTCTCTAACGAGTATAGAAATGTTGAGATAGGTTCTTTATTTACAAAGGTAAACGGACTTATTACATTCAAATGCCACAGCGACGAAAAATGTTGTGGCTCACAATGCCTCTGCGTTGCATATACCCCTTGTTAAATATTTCTGAAACATAAATAGTGCTACGACGACCTCCATGTATCAGTCACACATTGCGACAACTGTTGGAATCATCAAGATCCTTGGAACTGAAAGGAGAAATTTAGAACCCACAAGGAACAACTGCGTCCATGTATCAGTCACACATTGTGACAACTGTTGAAATCATCAAGATCCTTGGAACTGAAAGAAGAAATTTAGAACCCACAAGGAACAACTGCGAATAATGTGTTAGGAAGCATCATTTGCAGTGGCATATGTTTTAAAAACGCATGTTTAGGACGGTAGCGAACGTCGCAATTGCCGCAGAGAGCTCATTCGGAGAGGGAAGGAGGGCTGTAAGGGGAGGAGGAGGCCCACATTTGTCTAACGAGTATAGAATTGTTGAGATGGGTTGTTTATTTACAAAGTTAAAGGGACTTCTTACATTCAAATGCCACAGTCACGAAAAATTTTGAGGCTCCCAATGCCTCTGCTTTGCATATACCACTTGCTAAATATTTCTGAAACATAAATAGTGCTACGACGACCTCCATGTACCAGTCACACATTGCGACAACTGCTGGAATCATCAACATCCTTGGAACTGAAAGAAAAAATTTAGAACCCACAAGGAACAACTGCGAATAATGTGTTAGGAAGTATCATTTGCAGTGGCATATGTCATAAAAACGCGTGTTTCGGACGGTTGCGTTGGTCGCAATTGCCGCAGAGAGCTCATTCGGAGAGGGAAGGAGGGCTGTAAGGGGAGGAGGAGGCCCACATTTGTCTAACGAGTATAGAAATGTTGAGATAGATTCTTTATTTACAAAGTTAAAGGGACTTATTACATTCAAATGCCACAGCGAGGAAAAATTTTGTGGCTCACAATGCCTCTGCGATGCATATACCACTTGTTAAATATTTCTGAAACATAAATAGTGCTACGACGACCTCCATGTATCAGTCACACATTGTGACATCTGTTGTAATCATCAAGATCCTTGGAACTGAAAGGAGAAATTTAGAACCAGCATGGAACAACTGCGAATAATGTGTTAGGAAGTATCATTTGCAGTGGCATATGTTTAATAACGCTTGTTTAGGACGGTAGCGAACGTCGCAATTGCCGCAGAGAGCTCATTCGGAGAGGGAAGGAGGGCTGTAAGGGGAGGAGGAGGCCCACGTTTTTTTTAACGAGTATAGAATTGTTGAGATAGGTTCTTTATTTACAAAGCTAAAGGGACTTATTACATTCAAATACCACAGTCACGAAAAATTTTGTGTCTCACAATGCCTCTGCGTTGCATATACCAATTGTTAAATATTTCTGAAACATAAATAGTGCTACGACGACCTCCATGTATCAGTCACACATTGCGACAACTGCTGGAATCATCAAGATCCTTGGAACTGAAAGAAAAAGTTTAGAACCCACAAGGAACAACTGCGAATAATGTGTTAGGAAGTATCATTTGCAGTGGCATATGTCATAAAACGCGTGTTTAGGACGGTTGCGTAGGTCGTAAGTGCCGCAGAGAGCTCATTCGGAGAGGGAAGGAGGGCTGTAAGGGGAGGAGGAGGCCCACATTTGTCTAACGAGTATAGAAATATTGAGATAGGTTCTTTATTTACAAAGTTAAGGGACTTATTACATTCAAATGCCACGGTCACGAAAATTTTGTGGCTCACAATGGCTCTCCGTTGCATATTCCACTTGTTAAATATTTCTGAAACATAAATAGTGCTACGACGACCTCCATGTATCAGTCACACATTGCAACAACTCTTGGAATCATCAAGATCCTTGGAACTGAAAAGAAAAATTTAGAACCCACAAGGAACAACTGCGAATAATGTGTTAGGAAGTATCATTTGCAGTGGGATATGTCATAAAAACGCGTGTTTAGGACGGTTGCGTATGTCGTAAGTGTCGCAGAGAGCTCATTTTGAGAGGGAAGGAGGGCGGTAAGGGGAGGGGGAGGCCCACATTTCTCTAACGAGTATAGAAATGTTGAGATTGGTTCTTTACTTACAAAGCTAAAGGCACTTATTACATTCAAATGCCACAGCGACGAAAAATGTTGTGGCTCACAATGCCTCATCGTTGCATATACCCCTTGTTAAAGATTTCTGAAACATAAATAGTGCTACGATGACCTCCATGTATCAGTCACACATTGCGACAACTGTTGGAATCATCAAGATCCTTGGAACTGAAAGGAGAAATTTAGAACCCACAAGGAACAACTGCGTCCATGTATCAGTCACACATTGTGACAACTGTTGGAATCATCAAGATCCTTGGAACTGAAAGAAGAAATTTCGAACCCACAAGGAACAACTGCGAATAATGTGTTAGGAAGCATCATTTGCAGTGGCATATGTTTTAAAAACGCATGTTTAGGACGGTAGCGAACGTCGCAATTGCCGCAGAGAGCTCATTCGGAGAGGGAAGGAGGGCTGTAAGGGGAGGAGGAGGCCCACATTTGTCTAACGAGTGTAGAATTGTTGAGATGGGTTGTTTATTTACAAAGTTAAAGGGACTTCTTACATTCAAATGCCACAGTCACGAAAAATTTTGAGGCTCCCAATGCCTCTGCGTTGCATATACCTCTTGCTAAATATTTCTGAAACATAAATAGTGCTACGACGACCTCCATGTATCAGTCACACATTGTGACAACTGATGGAATGATCAAGATCCTTGGAACTGAAAGGAGAAATTTAGAACCAGCATGGAACAACTGCGAATAATGTGTTAGGAAGTATCATTTGCAGTGGCAAATGTTTAATAACGCTTGTTTAGGACGGTAGCGAACGTCGCAATTGCCGCAGAGAGCTCATTCGGAGAGGGAAGGAGGGCTGTAAGGGGAGGAGGAGGCCCACGTTTTTTTTTAACGAGTATAGAATTGTTGAGATAGGTTCTTTATTTACAAAGCTAAAGGGACTTATTACATTCCAATACCACAGTCACGAAAAATTTTGTGGCTCACAATGCCTCTGCGTTGCATATACGACTTGTTAAATATTTCTGAAACATAAATAGTGCTACGACGACCTCCATGTATCAGTCACACATTGCGACAACTGCTGGAATCATCAAGATCCTTGGAACTGAAAGAAACAATTTAGAACCCACAAGGACCAACTGCGAATAATGTGTTAGGAAGTATCATTTGCTGTGGCATATGTCATAAAACGCGTGTTTAGGACGGTTGCGTAGGTCGTAAGTGCCGCAGAGAGCTCATTCGGAGAGGGAAGGAGGGCTGTAAGGGAGGAGGAGGCCCACATTTGTCTAACGAGTATATATCTGTTGTGATAGGTTGCTTATTTACTAAGTTAAAGGGACTTATTACATTCAAATGCCACAGTCACGAAAAATTTTGTGGCTCACAATGCCTCTGCGTTGCATATACCACTTGTTAAATATTTCTGAAACATAAATAGTGCTACGACGACCTCCATGTATCAGTCACACATTGCGACAACTGCTGGAATCATCAAGATCCTTGGAACTGAAAGAAAAAATTTATAACCCACAAGGAACAACTACGAATAATGTGTTAGGAAGTATCATTTGCAGTGGCATATGTCATATAAACGCGTGTTTAGGACGGTTGCGTAGGTCGTAAGTGCCGCAGAGAGCTCATTCGGAGAGGGAAGGAGGGCTGTAAGGGGAGGAGGAGGCCCACATTTGTCTAACGAGTATAGAAATGTTGAGATGGTTTCTTTATTTACAAAGTTAAAGTGACTTATTACATTCAAATGCCACAGCGAGGAAAAATTTTGTGGATCACAATGCCTCTGCGTTGCATATATCACTTGTTAAATTTTCTGAAACATAAATAGTGCTACGACGACCTCCATGTATCAGTCACACATTGCGACAACTGTTGGAATCATCAAGATCCTTGGAACTGAAAGTAAAAAATTTAGAACCCACAAGGAACAACTGCGAATATTGTGTTAGGAAGTATCATTTGCAGTGGCATATGTCAGAAAAACGCGTGTTTCGGACGGTTGCGTAGGTCGCAATTGCCGCAGAGAGCTCATTCGGAGAGGGAAGAAGGGCTGTAAGGGCAGGAGGAGGCTTACATTTCTCTAACGAGTATAGAAATGTTGACATAGGTTCTTTATTTACAAAGTTAAAGGGATTTATTACATTCAAATGCCACAGCGAGGAAAAATTTTGTGGCTCACAATGCCTCTGCGTTGCATATACGACTTGTTAAATATTTCTGAAACATAAATAGTGCTACGACGACCTCCATGCATCAGTCACACATTGCGCCAACTGTTGGAATCATCAAGATCCTTGGAACTGAAAGGAAAAATTTAGAACCCACAAGGAACAACTGCGAATAATGTGTTAGGAAATATCATTTTCTGTGGCATATGTCATAAAAACGCGTGTTTCGGACGGTTGCGTAGGTCGCAATTGCCGCAGAGAGCTCATTCGGAGAGGGAAGGCGGGCTGTAAGGGAGGAGGAGGCCCACATTTGTCTAACGAGTATATATCTGTTGTGATAGGTTGTTTATTTACAAAGTTAAAGGGACTTATTACATCAAATGCCACAGTCACGAAAAATTTTGTGGCTCACAATGCCTCTGCGTTGCATATACCACTTGTTAAATATTTCTGAAACATAAATAGTGTTACGACGACCTCCATGTATCAGTCACACATTGCGACAACTGTTGGAATCATCAAGATCCTTAGGACTGAAAGGAAAAATTCAGAACTCACAAGGAGCAACTGCGAATAATGTTTTAGGAAGTATCATTCGCAGTGGCATATGTCTTAAAAACGCGTGTTTCGGACGGTTGCGTAGGTCGCAATTGCCGCAGAGAGCTCATTCGGAGACGGAAGGAGGGTTGTAAGGGGAGGAGGAGGACAACATTTGTTTAACGAGTATAGAAATGTTGAGATAGGTTCTTTATTTACAAAGCTAAAGGGACTTATTACATTCAAATGCCACAGCGACGAAAAATTTTGTGGCTCACAATGCCTCTGCGTTGCATATACCACTTGTTAAATATTTCTGAAACATAAATAGTGCTACGACGACCTCCATGTATCAGTCACACATTGCGACAACTGTTGGATCATCAGGATCCTTATAACTGAAAGGAAAAATTTAGAACCCACAAGGTACAACTGCGAATAATGTGTTAGGAAGTATCATTTGCAGTGGCATATATCATAAAAACGCGTGTTTAGGACGGTTGCGTAGGTCGTAAGTGCCGCAGAGAGCTCATTCGGAGAGGGAAGGAGGGCTGTAAGGGGAGGAGGAGGACCACATTTGTCTAACGAGTATAGAAATGTTGAGATAGGTTCTTTATTTACAAAGCTAAAGGGACTTATTACATTCAAATGCCACAGTCACGAAAAATTTTGTGGCTCACAATGCCTCTGCGTTGCATATACCACTTGTTAAATATTTCTGAAACATAAATAGTGCTACGACGACCTCCATGTATCAGTCACACATTGCGACAACTGCTGGAATCATCAAGATCCTTGGAACTGAAAGAAAAAATTTATAACCCACAAGGAACAACTACGAATAATGTGTTAGGAAGTATCATTTGCAGTGGCATATGTCATATAAACGCGTGTTTAGGACGGTTGCGTAGGTCGTAAGTGCCGCAGAGAGCTCATTCGGAGAGGGAAGGAGGGCTGTAAGGGGAGGAGGAGGCCCACATTTGTCTAACGAGTATAGAAATGTTGAGATGGGTTCTTTATTTACAAAGTTAAAGTGACTTATTACATTCAAATGCCACAGCGAGGAAAAATTTTGTGGATCACAATGCCTCTGCGTTGCATATATCACTTGTTAAATTTTCTGAAACATAAATAGTGCTACGACGACCTCCATGTATCAGTCACACATTGCGACAACTGTTGGAATCATCAAGATCCTTGGAACTGAAAGTAAAAAATTTAGAACCCACAAGGAACAACTGCGAATATTGTGTTAGGAAGTATCATTTGCAGTGGCATATGTCATAAAAACGCGTGTTTCGGACGGTTGCGTAGGTCGCAATTGCCGCAGAGAGCTCATTCGGAGAGGGAAGAATGGCTGTAAGGGCAGGAGGAGGCTTACATTTCTCTAACGAGTATAGAAATGTTGACATAGGTTCTTTATTTACAAAGTTAAAGGGATTTATTACATTCAAATGCCACAGCGAGGAAAAATTTTGTGGCTCACAATGCCTCTGCGTTGCATATACGACTTGTTAAATATTTCTGAAACATAAATAGTGCTACGACGACCTCCATGCATGAGTCACACATTGCGCCAACTGTTGGAATCATCAAGATCCTTGGAACTGAAAGGAAAAATTTAGAACCCACAAGGAACAACTGCGAATAATGTGTTAGGAAATATCATTTTCTGTGGCATATGTCATAAAAACGCGTGTTTCGGACGGTTGCGTAGGTCGCAATTGCCGCAGAGAGCTCATTCGGAGAGGGAAGGCGGGCTGCAAGGGAGGAGGAGGCCCACATTTGTCTAACGAGTATATATCTGTTGTGATAGGTTGTTTATTTACAAAGTTAAAGGGATTTATTACATCAAATGCCACAGTCACGAAAAATTTTGTGGCTCACAATGCCTCTGCGTTGCATATACCACTTGTTAAATATTTCTGAAACATAAATAGTGTTACGACGACCTCCATGTATCAGTCACACATTGCGACAACTGTTGGAATCATCAAGATCCTTAGGACTGAAAGGAAAAATTCAGAACTCACAAGGAACAACTGCGAATAATGTTTTAGGAAGTATCATTCGCAGTGGCATATGTCTTAAAAACGCGTGTTTCGGACGGTTGCGTAGGTCGCAATTGCCGCAGAGAGCTCATTCGGAGACGGAAGGAGGGTTGTAAGGGGAGGAGGAGGACAACATTAGTTTAACGAGTATAGAAATGTTGAGATAGGTTCTTTATTTACAAAGCTAAAGGGACTTATTACATTCAAATGCCACAGCGACGAAAAATTTTGTGGCTCACAATGCCTCTGCGTTGCATATACCACTTGTTAAATATTTCTGAAACATAAATAGTGCTACGACGACCTCCATGTATCAGTCACACATTGCGACAACTGTTGGAATCATCAAGATCCTTGGAAATGAAAGGAAAAATTTAGAACCCACAAGGAACGACTGCGAATAATGTGTTAGGAAGTATCATTTGCAGTGGCATATGTCATAAAAACACGTGTTTAGGACGGTTGCGTGGGTCGTAAGTGCCGCAGAGGGATCATTCGGAGAGGGAAGGAGGGCTGTTAGGGGAGGAGGAGGCCCACATTTGTCTAACGAGTATAGAAATGTTGAGATTGGTTCTTTATTTACAAAGTTGAAGGGACTTATTACATTCAAATGCCACAGCGAGGAAAAATTTTGTGGCTCACAATGCCTCTGCGTTGCATATACCACTTGTTAAATATTTCTGAAACATAAATAGTGCTACGACGACCTCCATGTATCAGTCACACATTGCGCCAACTGTTGGATCATCAGGATCCTTATAACTGAAAGGAAAAATTTAGAACCCACAAGGTACTACTGCGAATAATGTGTTAGGAAGTATCATTTGCAGTGGCATATATCATAAAAACGCGTGTTTAGGACGGTTGCGTAGGTCGTAAGTGCCGCAGAGAGCTCATTCGGAGAGGGAAGGAGGGCTGTAAGGGGAGGAGGAGGACCACATTTGTCTAACGAGTATAGAAATGTTGAGATAGGTTCTTTATTTACAAAGTTAAAGGGACTTGTTACATTCAAATGCCACAGCGAGGAAAAATTTTGTGGCTCACAATGCCTCTGCGTTGCATATAGCACTTGTTAAATATTTCTGAAACATAAATAGTGCTACGACGACCCCCATGTATCAGTCACACATTGTGACAACTGTTGGAATCATCAAGATCCTTGGAACTGAAAGGAAAAATTTAGAACCCACAAGGAACGACTCGAATAATGTGTTACGAAGTATCATTTGCAGTGGCATATGTCATAAAAACGCGTGTTTAGGACGGTTGCGTGGGTCGTAAGTGCCGCAGAGAGATCATTCGGAGCCGGCCGAAGTGGCCGTGCGGTTAAAGGCGCTGCAGTCTGGAACCGCAAGACCGCTACGGTCGCAGGTTCGAATCCTGCCTCGGGCATGGATGTTTGTGATGTCCTTAGGTTAGTTAGGTTTAACTAGTTCTAAGTTCTAGGGGACTAATAACCTCAGCAGTTGAGTCCCATAGTGCTCAGAGCCATTTTTTAGATCATTCGGAGAGGGAAGGAGGGCTGTAAGGGGAGGAGGAGGCCCACATTTGTCTAACGAGTATAGAAATGTTGAGATAGGTTCTTTATTTACAATGTTAAAGGGACTTACTACATTCAAATGCCACAACGAGGAAAAATTTGTGGCTCACAATGCCTCTGCGTTGCATATATCATGTGTTAAATATTTCTGAAACATAAATAGTGCTACGACGACCTCCATGTATCAGTCACACATTGCGACAACTGTTGGAATCATCAAGATCCTTGGAACTGAAAGGAAAAGTTTATAACCCACAAGGAACAACTGCGAATAATGTGTCTGGATGTATCATTTGCAGTGGCATGATTCCAACAGTTGTCGCAATGTGTGACTGATACATGGAGGTCGTCGTAGCACTATTTATGTTTCAGAAACATTTAACAAGTGGTATATGCAAGGCAGAGGCGTTGTGAGCCACAAAATTTTTAATCGCTGTGGCATTTGAATGTAATAAGTCCCTTTAGCTATGTAAATAAAGAACCTATCTGAACATTTCTATACTCGTTAGACAAATGTGGGCCTCCTCCTCCCCTTACAGCCCTCCTTCCCTCACCGAATGAGCTCTCTGCGGCACTTACGACCTACGCAACCGTCCTAAACACGCGTTTTTACGACAAATGCCACTGCAAATGATACTTCCTAACACATTATTCGCAGTTGTTCCTTGTGGGTTATAAATTTTTCCATTCAGTTCCAAGGATCTTGATGATTCCTACAGTTGTCGCAATGTGTGACTGATACATGGAGGTCGTCGTAGCACTATTTATAGTTCAGAAATATTTAACAAGTGGTATATGCAACGCAGAGGCATTGTGAGCCACAAAATTTTTCCTCGCTGTGGCATTTGAATGTAATAAGTCCCTTTAATTTTGTAAATAAAGAACCTATCTCAACATTTCTATACTCGTTAGACAAATGTGGGCCTCCTCCTCCCCTAACAGCTCTCCTTCCCTCTCCGAATGAGCTCTCTGCGGCAATTGCGACCTACGCAGCCGTCCTAAACACGCGTTTTTATGACATATGCCACTGCAAATGATACTTCCAAACACATTATTCGCAGTTGTTCCTTGTGGGTTATAAACTTTTCCTTTCTGTTCCAAGGATCTTGATGATTCCAACAGTTGTCGCAATGTGTGACTGATACATGGAGGTCGTCGTAGCACTATTTATGTTTCAGAAATATATAACAGATGATATATGCGACGCAGAGGCATTGTGAGCCACAAATTTTTCCTCGCTGTGGCATTTGAATGTAGTAAGTCCCTTTAACATTGTAAATAAAGAACCTCTCTCAACATTTCTATACTCGTTAGACAAATGTGGGCCTCCTCCTCCCCTTACAGCCCTCCTTCCCTCTCCGAATGAGCTCTCTGCGGCACTTACGACCTACGCAACCGTCCTAAACACGCGTTTTTATGACATATGCAACTGCAAATGATACTTCCTAACACATTATTCGCAGTTGTTCCTTGTGGGTTCTAAATTTTTCCTTTCAGTTCCAAGGATCTTGATGATTCCTACAGTTGTCGCAATGTGTGACTGATACATGGAGGTCGTCGTAGCACTATTTATGTTTCAGAAATAATTAACAAGTGGTAATTGCAACGCAGACGCATTGTGAGCCACAAAATTTTTCCTCGCTGTGGCATTTGAATGTAATAAGTCCCTTTAACTTTGTAAATAAAGAACCTATCTCAACATTTCTATACTCGTTAGACAAATGTGGGCCTCCTCCCCTTACAGCCCTCCTTCCTTCTCCGAATGAGCTCTCTGCGGCACTTACGACCTACGCAACCGTCCTAAACACGCGTTTTTATGACATATGCCACTGCAAATGATACTTCCTAACACATTATTCGCAGTTGTTCCTTGTGGGTTATAAACTTTTCCTTTCAGTTCCAAGGATCTTGATGATTCCAACAGTTGTCGCAATGGGTGACTGATACATGGAGGTCGTCGTAGCACTATTTATGTTTCAGAAATATTTAACAGATGATATATGCAACGCAGAGGCATTGTGAGCCACAAATTTTTCCTCGCTGTGGCATTTGAATGTAGTAAGTCCCTTTAACATTGTAAATAAAGAACCTATCTCAACATTTCTATACTCGTTAGACAAATGTGGGCCTCCTCCTCTCCTTACAGCCCTCCTTCCCTCTCCGAATGAGCTCTCTGCGGCACTTACGTCCTACGCAACCGTCCTAAACACGCGTTTTTATGACATATGCAACTGCAAATGATACTTCCTAACACATTATTCGCAGTTGTTCCTTGTGGGTTCTAAATTTTTCCTTTCAGTTCCAAGGATCTTGATGATTCCAAAAGTTGTCGCAATGTGTGACTGATACATGGAGGTCGTCGTAGCACTATTTATGTTTCAGAAATAATTAACAAGTGGTAATTGCAACGCAGACGCATTGTGAGCCACAAAATTTTTCCTCGCTGTGGCATTTGAATGTAATAAGTCCCTTTAACTTTGTAAATAAAGAACCTATCTCAACATTTCTATACTCGTTAGACAAATGTGGGCCTCCTCCTCCCCTTACAGCCCTCCTTCCCTCTCCGAATGATCTCTCTGCGGCACTTACGACCCACGCAACCGTCCTAAACACGCGTTTTTATGACATATGCCACTGCAAATGATACTTCCTAACACATTATTCGCAGTCGTTCCTTGTGGGTTCTAAATTATTCCTTTCAGTTCCAAGGATCTTGATGATTCCAACAGTTGTCGCAATGTGTGACTGATACATGGAGGTCGTCGTAGCACTATTTGTGTCTCAGAAATATATAACAAGTGCTATATGCAACGCAGAATCATTGTGAGCCACAAAATTTTTCCTCGCTGTGGCATTTGAATGTAATAAGTCCCTTTAACTTTGTAAATAAAGAACCTATCTCAACATTTCAATACTCGTTAGACAAATGTGGTCCTCCTCCTCCCCTTACAGCCCTCCTTCCCTCTCCGAATGAGCTCTCTGCGGCACTTACGACCCACGCAACCGTCCTAAACACGCGTTTTTATGACATATGCCACTGCAAATGATAGTTCCTAACACATTATTCGCAGTTGTTCCTTGTGGGTTATAAATTTATCCTTTCAGTTCCAAGGATCTTGATGATTCCAACAGTTGTCGCAATGTGTGACTGATACATGGAGGTCGTCGTAACACTATTTATGTTTCAGAAATATTTAACAAGTGGTATATGCAATGCAGAGGCATTGTGAGCCACAAGATATTTCCTCGCTGTGGCATTTGAATGTAGTAAGTCCCTTTAACATTGTAAATAAAGAACCTATCTCAACATTTCTATACTCGTTAGACAAATGTGGGCCTCCTCCTCTCCTTACAGCCCTCCTTCCCTCTCCGAATGAGCTCTCTGCGGCACTTACGACCTACGCAACCGTCCTAAACACGCGTTTTTATGACATATGCAACTGCAAATGATACTTCCTAACACATTATTCGCAGTTGTTCCTTGTGGGTTCTAAATTTTTCCTTTCAGTTCCAAGGATCTTGATGATTCCAAAAGTTGTCGCAATGTGTGACTGATACATGGAGGTCGTCGTAGCACTATTTATGTTTCAGAAATAATTAACAAGTGGTAATTGCAACGCAGACGCATTGTGAGCCACAAAATTTTTCCTCGCTGTGGCATTTGAATGTAATAAGTCCCTTTAACTTTGTAAATAAAGAACCTATCTCAACATTTCTATACTCGTTAGACAAATGTGGGCCTCCTCCTCCCCTTACAGCCCTCCTTCCCTCTCCGAATGATCTCTCTGCGGCACTTACGACCCACGCAACCGTCCTAAACACGCGTTTTTATGACATATGCCACTGCAAATGATACTTCCTAACACATTATTCGCAGTCGTTCCTTGTGGGTTCTAAATTTTTCCTTTCAGTTCCAAGGATCTTGATGATTCCAACAGTTGTCGCAATGTGTGACTGATACATGGAGGTCGTCGTAGCACTATTTGTGTCTCAGAAATATTTAACAAGTGCTATATGCAACGCAGAGGCATTGTGAGCCACAAAATTTTTCCCCGCTGTGGCATTTGGATGTAATAAGTCCCTTTAACTTTGTAAATAAAGAACCTATCTCAACATTTCAATACTCGTTAGACAAATGTGGTCCTCCTCCTCCCCTTACAGCCCTCCTTCCCTCTCCGAATGAGCTCTCTGCGGCACTTACGACCCACGCAACCGTCCTAAACACGCGTTTTTATGACATATGCCACTGCAAATGATAGTTCCTAACACATTATTCGCAGTTGTTCCTTGTGGGATATAAATTTATCCTTTCAGTTCCAAGGATCTTGATGATTCCAACAGTTGTCGCAATGTGTGACTGATACATGGAGGTCGTCGTAGCACTATTTATGTTTCAGAAATATTTAACAAGTGGTATATGCAATGCAGAGGCATTGTGAGCCACAAGATATTTCCTCGCTGTGGCATTTGAATGTAATAGGTCCCTTTAACTTTGTAAATAAAGAACCTATCTCAACATTTCTATACTCGTTAGACAAATGTGGGCCTCCACCTCCCCTTACAGCCCTCCTTCCCTCTCCGAATGAGCTCTCTGCGGCACTTACGACCTACGCAACCGTCCTAAACACGCGTATTTATGATATATGCCACTGCAAATGATACTTCCTAACACATTATTCGCAGTCGTTCCTTGTGGGTTCTAAATTTTTCCTTTCAGTTCCAAGGATCTTGATGATTCCAACAGTTGGCGCAATGTGTGACTGATACATGGAGGTCGTCATAGCACTATTTATGTTTCAGAAATATTTAACATGTCGCATATGCAACGCAGAGGCATTGTGAGCCACAAAATTTTTCCTCGCTGTGGCATTTGAATGTAATAAGTCCCTTTAACTTTGTAAATAAAGAACCTATCTCAACATTTCTATACTCGTTAGACAAATGTGGTCCTCCTCCTCCCCTTACAGCCCTCCTTCCCTCTCCGAATGAGCTCTCTGCGGCAATTGCGACCTACGCAACCGTCCTAAACACGCGTTTTTAAGACATATGCCACTGCGAATGATACTTCCTTAAACATTATTCGCTGTTGTTCCTTGTGAGTTCTAAATGTTTCCTTTCAGTTCCAAGGATCTTGATGATTCCAACAGTTGTCGCAATGTGTGACTCATACATGGAGGTCGTCGTAGCACTATCTATGTTTCAGAAATATTTAACAAGTGGTATATGCAACGCAGAGGCATTGTGAGCCACAAAATTTTTCCTCACTGTGGCATTTGAATGTAATAAGTCCGTTTAACATTGTAAATAAATAACCTATCTCAACATTTCTATACTCGTTAGACAAATGTAAGCCTCCTCCTGCCCTTACAGCCCTTCTTCCCTCTCCCAATGAGCTCTCTGCGGCAATTGCGACCTACGCAACCGTCCGAAACACGCGTTTTTATGACATATGCCACTGCAAATGATTCTTCCTAACACATTATTCGCAGTTGTTCCTTGTGGGTTCTAAATTTTTTACTTTCAGTTCCAAGGATCTTGATGACTCCAACAGTTGTCGCAATGTGTGACTGATACATGGAGGTCGTCGTAGCACTATTTATGTTTCAGAAAATTTAACAAGTGGTATATGCAACGCAGAGGCATTGTGATCCACAAAATTTTTCCTCGCTGTGGCATTTGAATGTAATAAGTCCCTTTAACTTTGTAAATAAAGAACCTATCTCAACATTTCTGTATTCGTTAGACAAATGTGGGCCTCCTCCTCCCCTTACAGCCTTCCTTCCCTCTCCGAATGAGCTCTCTGCGGCACTTACGACCTACGCAACCGTCCTAAACACGCGTTTATATGACATATGCCACTGCAAATGATACTTCCTAACACATTATTCGCAGTTGTTCCTTGTGGGTTCTAAATTTTTTACTTTCAGTTCCAAGGATCTTGATGACTCCAACAGTTGTCGCAATGTGTGACTGATACATGGAGGTCGTCGTAGCACTATTTATGTTTCAGAAATATTTAACAAGTGGTATATGCAACGCAGAGGCATTGTGAGCCACAAAATTTTTCGTGACTGTGGCATTTGAATGTAATAAGTCCCTTTAACTTTGTAAATAAACAACCTATCTCAACAGATCTATACTCCTTAGACAAATGTGGGCCTCCTCCTCCCTTACAGCCCTCCTTCCCTCTCCGAATGAGCTCTCTGCGGCACTTACGACCTACGCAACCGTCCTAAACACGCGTTTTATAACATATGCCACTGCAAATGATACTTCCTAACACATTATTCGCAGTTGTTCCTTGTGGGTTCTAAATTTTTTCTTTCAGTTCCAAGGATCTTGATGATTCCAGCAGTTGTCGCAATGTGTGACTGATACATGGAGGTCGTCGTAGCACTATTTATGTTTCTGAAATATTTAACAAGGGGTATATGCAACGCAGAGGCATTGTGAGCCACAAAATTTTTCGTCGCTGTGGCATTTGAATGTAATAAGTCCGTTTACCTTTGTAAATAACGAACCTATCTCAACATTTCTATACTCGTTAGAGAAATGTGGGCCTCCTCCTCCCCTTACCGCCCTCCTTCCCTCTCCGAATGAGCTCTCTGCGGCACTTACGACATACGCAACCGTCCGAAACACTCGTTTTTAAGACATATGCCACTGCAAATGATACTTAGTAACACATTATTCGCAGTTGTTCCTTGTGGGTTCTATATTTTTCCTTTCAGTTCCAAGGATCTTGATGATTCCAACAGTTGTCGCAATGTGTGACTGATACATGGAGGTCGTCGTAGCACTATTTATGTCTCAGAAATATATAACAAGTTCTATATGCAACGCAGAGGCATTGTGAGCCACAAAATTTTTCCTCGCCGTGGCATTTGAATGTAATAAGTCCCTTTAACTTTGTAAATAAAGAACCTATCTCAACTTTTCTATACTCGTTAGACAAATGTGGGCCTCCTCCTCCCCTTACAGCCCTCCTTCCCTCTCCGAATGAGCTCTCTGCGGCACTTACGACCTACGCAACCGTCCGAAACACGCGTTTTTATGACATATGCCACTGCAAATGATACTTCCTAACACATTATTCGCAGTTGTTCCTTGTGGGTTCTAAATTTTTTCTTTCAGTTCCAAGGATGTTGATGATTCCAGCAGTTGTCGCAATGTGTGACTGGTACAAGGAGGTCATCGTAGCACCATTTATGTTTCAGAAATATTTAACAAGTGGTATATGCAACGCAGAGGCATTGTGAGCCACAACATTTTTCGTCGCTGTGGCATTTGAATGTAATAAGTGACTTTAGCTTTGTAAGTAAAGAACCAATCTCAACATTTCTATACTCGTTAGAGAAATGTGGGCCTCCCCCTCCCCTTACCGCCCTCCTTCCCTCTCCGAATGAGCTCTCTGCGGCACTTACGACATACGCAACCGACCTAAACACGCGTTTTTATGACATATGCCACTGCAAATGATACTTCCTACCACATTATTCGCAGTTGTTCCTTGTGGGTTCTAAATTTTTCTTTTCAGTTCCAAGGATCTTGATGATTCCAAGAGTTGTTGCAATGTGTGACTGATACATGGAGGTCGTCGTAGCACTATTTATGTTTCAGAAATATTTAACAAGTGGAATATGCAACGGAGAGGCATTGTGAGCCACAAAATTTTCGTGACCGTGGCATTTGAATGTAATAAGTCCCTTAACTTTGTAAATAATGAACCTATCTCAATATTTCTATACTCGTTAGACAAATGTGGGCCTCCTCCTCCCCTTACAGCCCTCCTTCCCTCTCCGAATGAGCTCTCTGCGGCACTTACGATCTACGCAGCCGACCTAAACACGCCTTTTTATGACATATGCCACTGCACATTATACTTCCTAACACATTATTCGCAGTTGTTCTTTGTGGGTTCTAAATTTTTCCTTTCAGTTCCAAGGATCTTGATGATTCCAACAGTTGTCGCAATGTGTGACTGATGCATGGAGGTCGTCGTAGAACTATTTATGTTTCAGAAATATTTAACAAGTGGTACATGCATCGCAGAGGCATTGTGAGCATCAAAATTTTTCGTCACTATGGCATTTGAATGTAATAAGTCCCTTTAGCTTTGTAAATAAAGAACCTATCTCAACATTTCTATACTCGTTAGACAAATGTGGGGCTCCTCCTCCCCTTACAGCCCTCCTTCCCTCTCCGACTGAGCTCTCTCCGGCACTTACGACATACGCAACCGTCCTAAACACGCGTTTTTATGACATATGCCGATGCAAATAATACTTCCTAACACATTATTCGCAGTTGTTCCTTGTGGGTTCTAAATTTTTTCTTTCAGTTCCAAGGATCTTGATGATTCCAACAGTTGTCGCAATGTGTGACTGATACATGGAGGTCGTCGTAGCACTATTTATGTTTCAGAAATATTTAACAAGGGGTATATGCAACGCGGAGGCATTGTGAGCCACAAAATTTTTCGCCGCTGTATCATTTGAATGTAATAAGTCCTTAACTTTGTATATAACGAACCTATCTCAACATTTCTATACTCGTTAGAGAAATGTGGGCCTCCTCCTCCCCTTACCGCCCTCCTTCCCTCTCCGAATGAGCTCTCTGCGGCACTTACGACATACACAACCGTCCTAAACACGCGTTTTTATGACATATGCCACTGCAAATGATACTTCCTAACACATTATTCGCAGTTGTTCCTTGTGGGTTCTAAATTTTTCCTTTCAGTTCCAAGGATCTTGATGATTCCAACAGTTGTCGCAATGTGTGACTGATACATGGCGGTCGTCGTAGCACTATTTATGTCTCAGCAATATTTAACAAGTGTTATATGCAACGCAGAGGCATTGTGAGCCACAAAATTTTCGTGACCGTGGCATTTGAATGTAAGAAGTCCCTTAACTTTGTAAAAAAAGAACCTATCTCAATATTTCTATACTCGTTAGAGAAATGTGGGCCTCCTCTTCCACTTACAGCCCTCCTTCCCTCTCAGAATGAGCTCTCTGCGGCACTTACGACCTACGCAACCGTCCTAAACACGCGTTTTTATGACATATGCCACTGCAAATGATACTTCCTAACACATTATTCGCAGTTGTTCCTTGTGGGTTCTAAATTTTTCCTTTCAGTTCCAAGGATCTTGATGAATCCAACAGTTGTCGCAATGTGTGACTGACACATGGAGGTCGTCGTAGAAGTATTTATGTTTCAGAAATATTTAACAAGGGGTATATGCAACGCAGAGGCATTGTGAGCCACAAAATTTTTCGTCGCTGTGGCATTGGAATGTGATAAGTGCCTTTAGCTTTGTAAATAAAGAACCTATCTCAACATTTCAATACTCGTTAGAGAAATGTGGGCATCCTCCTCCCCTTACCGTCCTCCTTCCCTCTCCGAATGAGCTCTCTGCGGCACCAACGACATACGCAGCCGTCCTAAACACGCGTTTTTATGACATATGCCACTGCAAATGATACTTCCTAACACATTATTCGCAGTTGTTCCTTGTGTGTTCTAAATTTTTCCTTTCAGTTCCAAGGATCTTGATGATTCCAACAGTTGTCGCAATGTGTGACAGATACATGGAGGTCGTCGTAGCACTATTTATGTTTCAGAAATATTTAACAAATGGTAAATGCAACGCAGAGGCATTGTGAGCCACAAAATTTTTCGTCGCGCTGGCATCTGAATGTAATAAGTCCCTTTAGCTTTGTAAATTAAGAATCTATCTCAACATTTATATACACGTTAGACAAATGTGGGCCTCCTCCTCCCCTTACCGCCCTCCTTCCCTCTCCGAATGAGCTCTCTGCGGCACTTACGACATACGCAACCGTCCTAAACACGCGTTTTTATGACATATGCCACTGCAAATGATACTTCCTAAAACATTATTCGCAATTGTTCCTTGTGGGTTCTAAATTTCTCCTTTCAGTTCCAACGATCTTGTAGATTCCAACAGTTGTCGCAATGTGTGACTGATACATGGAGGTCGTCGTAGCACTATTTATGTTTCAGAAATATTTAACAAGTCGTATATGCAACGCAGAGGCATTGTGAGCCACAAAATTTTCGTGACCGTGGCTTTTGAATGTAATAAGTCCCTTAACTTTGTAAATAAAAAACCCATCCCAACATTTCTATACTCGTTAAAGAAATGTGGCCCTCCTCCTCCCCTAACAGCCCTCCTTCCCTCTCCGAATTAGCTCTCTGCGGCACATACGACCTACGCAACCGTCCTAAACACGCGTTTTTATGACATATGCCACTGCAAATGATACTTCCTAACACATTATTCGCAGTCGTTCCTTTTGGGTTCTAAATTTTTTCTTTCAGTTCCAAGGATCTTGATGATTCCAACAGTTGTCGCAATATGTGACTGATACATGGAGGTCGTCGTAGCACTATTTATGTTTTAGAAATATCTAACGAGTTGTACATGCAACGCAGAGGCATTGTGAGCCACAAAATTTTTCGTGACTGTGGCATTTGAATGTAATAAGTCCCTTTAGCTTTGTAAATAAAGAACCTATCTCAACATTTCTATACTCGTTAGACAAATGTGGGCCTCCTCCTCCCCTTACAGCCCTCCATCCCTCTCCGAATGAGCTTTCTGCGTCACTTACGACCTACGTAACCGTCCTAAAAACGCGTTTTTATGACATATACCTCTGCAAATGATACTTCCTAACACATTATTCGCAGTTGTTCCATGTGGGTTATAAATTTTTCCTTTCAGTTCCAAGGATCTTGATGATTCCAACAGTTGTCGCAATGTGTGACTGATACATGGAGGTCGTCGTAGCACTATTTATGTTCAGAAATATTTAACAAGTGGTATATGCAACGCAGAGGCATTGTGAGCCACAACATTTTTCGTGACTGTGGCATTTGAATGTAATAAGTCCCTTCAGCTTTGTAAATAAGGAACCTATCTCAACATTTCTATACTCGTTTGACAAATTGTGGCCTCCTCCTCCCCTTACAGCCCTCCTTCTCTTTCCGAATGAGCTCTTTGCGGCACTTACGACCTACGTAACCGTACTAAACACGCGTTTTTATGACATATGCCACTGCAAATGATACTTCCTAACACATTATTCGCAGTTGTTCCTTGTGGGGTCTAAATTTTTCCTTTCAGTTCCAAGGTTCTTGATGATTCCAACAGTTGTCGCAATGTGTGACTGATACATGGAGGTCGTCGTAGCACTATTTATGTTTCAGCAATAATTAACAAGTGGTATATGCAACGCAGAGGCATTGTGAGCCACAAAATTTTTCGTGACTGTGGCATTTGAATGTAATAAGTCCCTTTAGCTTTGTAAATAAAGAACCTATCTCAACATTTCTATACTCGTTATAACAGATGTGGGCCTCCTCCTCCCCTTACAGCTCTCATTCCCTCTCCAAATGAGCTCTCTGCGGCAATTGCGACGTTCGCTACCGTCCTAAACATGCGTTTTTAAAACATATGCCACTGCAAATGATATTTCCTAACAAATTATTCGCTGTTGTTCTTTGTAGGTTCTAAAATTTTCCTTTCAGTTCCAAGGATCTTGATGATTCCAAAAGTTGTCGCAATGTGTGTCTGATACATGGAGGTCGTCGTAGCACTATTTATGTTTCAGAAATATTTAACAAGTGGTATATGCAACGCAGAGGCATTGTGAGCCTCAAAATTTTTCGTGACTGTGGCATTTGTATGTAATAAGTCCCTTTAGCTTTGTAAATAAAGTACCTATCTCAACATTTCTATACTCGTTAAACAAATGTGGGCCTCCTCCTCCCCTTACAGCCCTCCTTCCCTCTCCGAATGAGCTCTCAGCGGCACTTACGACCTACGCAACCGTCCTAAACACGCGTTTTTATGACATATGCCACTGCAAATGATACTTCCTAACACATTATTCGCAGTTGTTCCTTGTGGGTTCTAAATTTTTCCTTTCAGTTCCAAGGATCTTGATGATTCCAACAGTTGTCGCAATGTGTGACTGATACATGGAGGTCGTCGTAGCACTATTTATGTTTCAGAAATATTTAACAAGTGGTATATGCAACGCAGAGGCATTGTGAGCCACAAAATTTTTCGTCACTGTGGCATTTGAATTTAATAAGTCCCTTTAGCTTTGTAAATAAAGAGCCTATCTCAACATTTCTATACTCTTTAGAGAAATGTGTACCTCCTCCTCCCCTTACAGCCTTCCTCCCCTCTCCGAATGAGCTCTATGCGGCACTTACGACCTACGCAACCGTCCTAATCACGCGTTTTTATGACATATGCCACTGCAAATGATACTTCCTAACACATTATTCGCAGTTGTTCCTTGTGGGTTCTAAATTTTTCCTTTCAGTTCCTAGGTTCTTGATGATTCCAACAGTTGTCGCAATGTGTGACTGATACATGGAGGTCATCGTAGCACTATTTACGTTTCAGAAATATTTAACAAGTGGTATGAGCAACGCAGAGGCATTGTGAGCCACAAAATTTTTCGTGGCTGTGGCATTTGTATGTAATAAGTCCCTTTAGCTTTGTAAATAAAGAACCTATCTTAACATTTCTATACTCGTTGGAGAAATGTGGGCCTCCTCCTCCCCTTACTGCCCTCCTCCCCTCTCCGAATGAGCTCTCAGCGGCACTTACGACCTACGCAACCGTCCTAAACACGCGTTTTATGACATATGCCACTGCAAATGACACTTACTAACACATTATTCGCAGTTGTTCCTTGTGGGTTCTAAATTTTTCCTTTCAGTTCCAAGGATCTTGATGATTCCAACAGTTGTCGCAATGTGTGACTGATACATGGAGGTCGTCGTAGCACTATTTATGTTTCAGAAATATTTAACAAGTGGTATATGCAACGCAGAGGCATTGTGAGCCACAAAATTTTTCGTCACTGTGGCATTTGAATTTAATAAACCCCTTTAGCTTTGTAAATAAAGAACCTATCTCAACATTTCTATACTCGTTAGACAAATGTGGGCCACCTCCTCCCCTTACAGCCGTCCTTCCCTCTCCGAATGAGCTCTCAGCGGCTTTTACGACCTACGCAACCGTCCTAAACACGCGTTTTTATGACATATGCCACTGCAAATTATACTTCCTAACACATTATTCGCAGTTGTTCTTTGTGGGTTCTAAATTTTTCCTTTCAGTTCCAAGGATCTTGATGATTCCAACAGTTGTTGCAATGTGTGACTGATACATGAAGGTCGTCGTAGCACTATTTATGTTTCAGAAATATTTAACAAGGGGTATATGCAACGCAGAAGCATTGTGAGCCACAAAATTTTTCGTCGCTGGGGCATTTGAATGTAATAAGTCCCTTTAGCTTTGTAAATAAAGAGCCTATCTCAACATTTCTATACTCGTTAGAGAAATGTGTACCTCCTCCTCCCCTTACAGCCTTCCTCCCCTCTCCGAATGAGCTCTATGCGGCACTTACGACCTACGCAACCGTCCTAATCACGCGTTTTTATGACATATGCCACTGCAAATGATACTTCCTAACACATTATTCGCAGTTGTTCCTTGTGGGTTCTAAATTTTTCCTTTCAGTTCCTAGGTTCTTGATGATTCCAACAGTTGTCGCAATGTGTGACTGATACATGGAGGTCATCGTAGCACTATTTACGTTTCAGAAATATTTAACAAGTGGTATGAGCAACGCAGAGGCATTGTGAGCCACAAAATTTTTCGTGGCTGTGGCATTTGTATGTAATAAGTCCCTTTAGCTTTGTAAATAAAGAACCTATCTTAACATTTCTATACTCGTTGGAGAAATGTGGGCCTCCTCCTCCCCTTACTGCCCTCCTCCCCTCTCCGAATGAGCTCTCAGCGGCACTTACGACCTACGCAACCGTCCTAAACACGCGTTTTATGACATATGCCACTGCAAATGACACTTACTAACACATTATTCGCAGTTGTTCCTTGTGGGTTCTAAATTTTTCCTTTCAGTTCCAAGGATCTTGATGATTCCAAAAATTGTCGCAATGTTTGACTAATACATGGAGGTCGTCGTAGCACTATTTATGTTTCAGAAATATTTAACAAGTGGTATATGCAACGCAGAGGCATTGTGAGCCCAAAAATTTTCGTGACCGTGGCATTTTAATGTAATAAGTCCCTTTAGATTTGTAAATAAAGATCCTATCTCAACATTTCTATACTCGTTAGAGAAATGTGGGCCTCCTCCCCCCTTAGAACCCTCCTTCCCTCTCCGAATGAACTCACTGCGGCACTTACGACCTACGCAACCGTCCTAAACACGCGTTTTTATGACATATGCCACTGCAAAAGATACTTCCTAACACATTATTCGCAGTTGTTCCTTGTGGGTTCTAGATTTTTCCTTTCAGTTCCTAGGATCTTGATGATTCCGACAGTTGTCGCAATGTGTGACTGATACATGGAGGTGATCGTAGCACTATTTATGTTTCAGAAATATTTAAAAAGTGGTATAAGATACGCAGAGGCATTGTGAGCCACAAAATTTTTCGTGACTGTGGCATTTGAATGTAATAAGTCCCTTTAGCTTTGTAAATAAAGAACCTATCTCAACATTTCTATACTCGTTATAAAAAATGTGATCCTCCTCCTCCCCTTACAGCCCTCCTTCCCTCTCCGAATGAGCTCTCTGCGGCAATTGCGTCGTTCGCTACCGTCCTAAACATGCGTTTTTAAAACATATGCCACTGCAAATGATACTTCCTAACACATTATTCGCAGTTGTTCCTTGTGGGTTCTAAATTTTTCCTTTCAGTTCCAAGAATCTTGATGATTCCAAAAGTTGTCGCAATGTGTGACTGATACATGGAGGTCGTCGTAGCACTATTTATGCTTCAGAAATATTTAACAAGTGGTAGATGCAACGCAGAGGCATTGTGAGCCACAAAATTTTTCGTGACCGTGGCATTTGAATGTAATAAGTCCCTTTAGCTTTGTAAATAAAGAACCTACCTTAACAATTCTATACTCGTTAGAAAAAATGTGGGCCTCCTCCTCCCCTTACAGCCCTCCTTCCCTCACCGAATGAGCTCTTTGCGGCAATTGCGACGTTCGCTACCGTCCTAAACATACGTTTTTAAAACATATGCCACAGCAAATGATACTTCCTAACACATTATTCGCAGTTGTTCCTTGTGGGTTCTAAATTTCTCCTCTCAGTTCCAAGGATCTTGATGATTCCAAACGTTGCCACAATGTGTGACTGATACATGGAGGTCGTCGTAGCACTATTTATGTTTCAGAAATATTTAACAAGTGGTATTTGCATCGCAGAGGCATTGTGAGCCACAAAATTTTTCGTCGCTGTGGCATTTGAATGTAATAAGTCTTTTAGCTTTGTAAATAAAGAACCTATCTCAACATTTCTATACTCGTTAGAGAAATGTGGGCCTCCTCCTCCCCTTACAGCCCTCCATCTCTCTCCGAATGAGCTCTCTGCGGCACTTACGACCTACGCAACCGTCCTAAACACGCGTTTTTATGACATATGCCACTGCAAATCGTACTTCCTAACACATTATTCCCAGTTGTTCCTTGTGGGTTCTAAATTTTTCCTTTCAGTTCCAAGGATCTTGATGATTCCGAAAGTTGTCGCAATGTGTGACTGATACATGGAGGTCGTCGTAGCACTATTTATGTTTCAGAGATAATTAGCAAGTGATATATGCAACGCAGAGGCATTGTGAGCCACAGAATTTTTCCTCACTGTGGCATTTGAATGTAATAAGTCCCTTTAGCTTTGTAAATAAAGAACCTATCTCAGCATTTCTATACTCGTTAAAAAAAATGTGGGCCTCCTCCTCTTCTTACAGCCCTCCTTCCATCTCCGAATGAGTTCTCTGCGGCACTTACGACCTACGCAACCGTCCTAAACACGCGTTTTTATGACATACGCCACTGCAAATGATACTTCCTAACACATTATTCGCAGTTGTTCCTTGTGGGTTCTAAATTTTTCCTTTCAGTTCCAAGGATCATGATGATTCCAAAAAATATCGCAATGTGTGACTGATACATGGAGGTTGTCGTAGCACTATTTATGTTTCAGAATTATTTAACAAGTCGTATATGCAACGCAGAGGCATTGTGAGCCACAAAATTTTTGGTGACTGTGGCATTTGAATGTAATAAGTCCCTTTAGCTTTGCAAATAAAGAACCTATCTCAACATTTCTATACTCGTTAGAGAAATGTGGGCCTCCTCCTCCCCTTACAGCCCTCCTTCCCTCTCCGAATGAGCTCTCTGCGGCACCTACGACCTACGCAACCGTCCTAAACACGCTTTTTTATGACATATGCCACTGCAAATGATACTTCCTAACACATTATTCGCAGTTGTTCCATGTGGGTTCTAAATTTTTCCTTTCAGTTCCTAGGATCTTGATGATTCCAACAGTTGTCGCAATGTGTGACTGATACATGGAGGTCATCGTAGCACTATTTATGTTTCAGAAATATTTAACAAGTGGTATGAGCAACGCAGAGGCATTGTGAGCCACAAAATTTTTCGTGGCTGTGGCATTTGTATGTAATAAGTCCCTTTAGCTTTGTAAATAAAGAACCTATCTTAACATTTCTATACTCGTTGGAGAAATGTGGGCCTCCTCCTCCCCTTACTGCCCTGCTCCCCTCTCCGAATGAGCTCTCAGCGGCACTTACGACCTACGCAACCGTCCTAAACACGCGTTTTATGACATATGCCACTGCAAATGACACTTACTAACACATTATTCGCAGTTGTTCCTTGTGGGTTCTAAATTTTTCCTTTCAGTTCCAAGGATCTTGACGATTCCAAAAATTGTCGCAATGTTTGACTGATACATGGAGGTCGTCGTAGCACTATTTATGTTTCAGAAATATTTAACAAGTGGTATATGCAACGGAGAGGCATTGTGAGCCCAAAAATTTTCGTGACCGTGGCATTTTAATGTAATAAGTCCCTTTAGATTTGTAAATAAAGATCCTATCTCAACATTTCTATACTCGTTAGAGAAATGTGGGCCTCCTCCCCCCTTAGAACCCTCCTTCCCTCTCCGAATGAACTCACTGCGGCACTTACGACCTACGCAACCGTCCTAAACACGCGTTTTTATGACATATGCCACTGCAAAAGATACTTCCTAACACATTATTTGCAGTTGTTCCTTGTGGGTTCTAGATTTTTCCTTTCAGTTCCTAGGATCTTGATGATTCCGACAGTTGTCGCAATGTGTGACTGATACATGGAGGTGATCGTAGCACTATTTATGTTTCAGAAATACTTAACAAGTGGTATAAGATACGCAGAGGCATTGTGAGCCACAAAATTTTTCGTGACTGTGGCATTTGAATGTAATAAGTCCCTTTAGCTTTGTAAATAAAGAACCTATCTCAACATTTCTATACTCGTTATAAAAAATGTGATCCTCCTCCTCCCCTTACAGCCCTCCTTCCCTCTCCGAATGAGCTCTCTGCGGCAATTGCGTCGTTCGCTACCGTCCTAAACATGCGTTTTTAAAACATATGCCACTGCAAATGATACTTCCTAACACATTATTCGCAGTTGTTCCTTGTGGGTTCTAAATTTTTCCTTTCAGTTCCAAGAATCTTGATGATTCCAAAAGTTGTCGCAATGTGTGACTGATACATGGAGGTCGTCGTAGCACTATTTATGCTTCAGAAATATTTAACAAGTGGTAGATGCAACGCAGAGGCATTGTGAGCCACAAAATTTTTCGTGACCGTGGCATTTGAATGTAATAAGTCCCTTTAGCTTTGTAAATAAAGAACCTACCTTAACAATTCTATACTCGTTAGAAAAAATGTGGGCCTCCTCCTCCCCTTACAGCCCTCCTTCCCTCACCGAATGAGCTCTTTGCGGCAATTGCGACGTTCGCTACCGTCCTAAACATACGTTTTTAAAACATATGCCACAGCAAATGATACTTCCTAACACATTATTCGCAGTTGTTCCTTGTGGGTTCTAAATTTCTCCTCTCAGTTCCAAGGATCTTGATGATTCCAAACGTTGCCACAATGTGTGACTGATACATGGAGGTCGTCGTAGCACTATTTATGTTTCAGAAATATTTAACAAGTGGTATATGCATCGCAGAGGCATTGTGAGCCACAAAATTTTTCGTCGCTGTGGCATTTGAATGTAATAAGTCTTTTAGCTTTGTAAATAAAGAACCTATCTCAACATTTCTATACTCGTTAGAGAAATGTGGGCCTCCTCCTCCCCTTACAGCCCTCCATCTCTCTCCGAATGAGCTCTCTGCGGCACTTACGACCTACGCAACCGTCCTAAACACGCGTTTTTATGACATATGCCACTGCAAATCATACTTCCTAACACATTATTCCCAGTTGTTCCTTGTGGGTTCTAAATTTTTCCTTTCAGTTCCAAGGATCTTGATGATTCCGAAAGTTGTCGCAATGTGTGACTGATACATGGAGGTCGTCGTAGCACTATTTATGTTTCAGAGATAATTAGCAAGTGATATATGCAACGCAGAGGCATTGTGAGCCACAGAATTTTTCCTCACTGTGGCATTTGAATGTAATAAGTCCCTTTAGCTTTGTAAATAAAGAACCTATCTCAGCATTTCTATACTCGTTAATAAAAATGTGGGCCTCCTCCTCTTCTTACAGCCCTCCTTCCATCTCCGAATGAGTTCTCTGCGGCACTTACGACCTACGCAACCGTCCTAAACACGCGTTTTTATGACATATGCCACTGCAAATGATACTTCCTAACACATTATTCGCAGTTGTTCCTTGTGGGTTCTAAATTTTTCCTTTCAGTTCCAAGGATCATGATGATTCCAAAAAATATCGCAATGTGTGACTGATACATGGAGGTTGTCGTAGCACTATTTATGTTTCAGATTTATTTAACAAGTCGTATATGCAACGCAGAGGCATTGTGAGCCACAAAATTTTTCGTGACTGTGGCATTTGAATGTAATAAGTCCCTTTAGCTTTGCAAATAAAGAACCTATCTCAACATTTCTATACTCGTTAGAGAAATGTGGGCCTCCTCCTCCCCTTACAGCCCTCCTTCCCTCTCCGAATGAGCTCTCTGCGGCACCTACGACCTACGCAACCGTCCTAAACACGCTTTTTTATGACATATGCCACTGCAAATGATACTTCCTAACACATTATTCGCAGTTGTTCCTTGTGGGTTCTAAATTTTTCCTTTCAGTTCCAAGGATCATGATGATTCCAAAAGTTGTCGCAATGTGTGACTGATACATGGAGGTCGTCGTAGCACTATTTATGCTTCAGAAATATTTAACAAGTGGTATATGCAACGCAGAGGCATTGTGAGCCACAAAATTTTTCGTGACCGTGGCATTTGAATGTAATAAGTCCCTTTAGCTTTGTAAACAAAGAACCTATCTCAACATTTCTATACTCGTTAAACAAATGAGGGCCTCCTCCTCCCCTTACAGCTCTCCCTCCCTCTCCGAAAGAGCTCTCTGCGGCAATTGCGACCTACGCTACCGTCCGAAACACACGTTTTTCAGACATATGCCACTGCAAATGATACTTCCTAACACATTATTCGCAGTTGTTCCTTGTGGGTTCTAAATTTTTCCTCTCAGTTCCAAGGATCTTGATGATTCCAAACGTTGTCACAATGTGTGACTGATACATGGAGGTCGTCGTAGCACTATTTATGTTTCAGAAATAATTAGCAAGTGATATATGCAACGCAGAGGCATTGTGAGCCACAAAATTTCCCGTGGTCGTGGCATTTGAATGTAATAAGTCTTTTTAGCTTTGTAAACAAAGAACCTATCTCAACATTTCTATACTCGTTATAAAAAATGTGATCCTCCTCCTCCCCTTACAGCCCTCCTTCCCTCTCCGAATGAGCTCTCTGCGGCAATTGCGTCGTTCGCTACCGTCCTAAACATGCGTTTTTAAAACATATGCCACTGCAAATGATACTTCCTAACACATTATTCGCAGTTGTTCCTTGTGGGTTCTAAATTTTTCCTTTCAGTTCCAAGAATCTTGATGATTCCAAAAGTTGTCGCAATGTGTGACTGATACATGGAGGTCGTCGTAGCACTATTTATGCTTCAGAAATATTTAACAAGTGGTAGATGCAACGCAGAGGCATTGTGAGCCACAAAATTTTTCGTGACCGTGGCATTTGAATGTAATAAGTCCCTTTAGCTTTGTAAATAAAGAACCTACCTTAACAATTCTATACTCGTTAGAAAAAATGTGGGCCTCCTCCACCCCTTACAGCCCTCCTTCCCTCACCGAATGAGCTCTTTGCGGCAATTGCGACGTTCGCTACCGTCCTAAACATACGTTTTTAAAACATATGCCACAGCAAATGATACTTCCTAACACATTATTCGCAGTTGTTCCTTGTGGGTTCTAAATTTCTCCTCTCAGTTCCAAGGATCTTGATGATTCCAAACGTTGCCACAATGTGTGACTGATACATGGAGGTCGTCGTAGCACTATTTATGTTTCAGAAATATTTAACAAGTGGTATATGCATCGCAGAGGCATTGTGAGCCACAAAATTTTTCGTCGCTGTGGCATTTGAATGTAATAAGTCTTTTTAGCTTTGTAAATAAAGAACCTATCTCAACATTTCTATACTCGTTAGACAAATGTGGGCCTCCTCCTCCCCTTACAGCCCTCCTTCCCTCTCCGAATGAGCTCTCTGCGGCAATTGCGACCTACGCAACCGTCCTAAACACGCGTTTTTATGACATATGCCACTGCAAATGATACTTCGTAACACATTATTCGCAGTTGTTCCTTGTGGGTTCTAAATTTTCCATTCAGTTCCGAGGGTCTTGATTATTCCAAAAGTTGTCGCAATGTGTGACTGATACATGGAGGTCGTCGTAGCACTATTTATGTTTCAGAACTATTTAACAAGTGGTATATGCAACGCAGAAGCTTTGTGAGCCACAAAATTTTTCGTCACTGTGGCATTTGAATGTAATAAGGCCATTTAGCATTGTAAATATAGTACCTATCTTAAAATTTCTCCACTAGTTGGAGAGATGTGCGCCTCCTCCTCTCCTTACAGCCCTCCTTCCCTCTTCGAATGAGCCTTCCGCGGCAATTGCGAACCTGCCACCTACCTAAACACGCGTTTTTAAGACATATGCCACTGCAAAGGATACTTCCTAAAACATTATTTGCAGTTGTTCCTTGTGGGTTCCAAATTTTCCTTTCAGTTCCAAGGATCTTGATGATTCCAACAGTTGTCGCAATGTGTGACTGATACATGGAGGTCGTCGTAGCACTATTTATGTTTCAGAAATATTTAACAAGTGGGATATCCAACGCAGAGGCATTGTGAGCCACAAAATTTTTCGTCGCTGTAGCATTTGAATGTAATAAGTCCCTTAAGCTTTGTAAATATAGTACCAATCTTAAAATTTCTACACTCGTTAGAGAAATGTGGGCCTGCTCCTCCCCTTACAGCCCTCCTTCCCTCTCCGAATGAGCCCTCTGCGGCAAATGCGAACTTGCCAATGTCCTAATCACGCATTTTTAAGACATATGCCACTGCAAATGATACATCCTAACACATTATTCGCAGTTGGTCCTTGTGGGTTCTAAATTTTCTTTCAGTTCCAAGGATCTTGTTGATTCCAAAAGTTGTCGCAATCTGTGACTGACTCATGGAGGCCGTCGTAGCACTATTTATGTTTCAGAATTATTTAACAAGTGGTATATGCAACGCAGAGGCATTGTGAGCCACAAAATTTTTCGTCACTGTGGCATTTGAATGTGATAAGTCCCTTTAGCTTTGTAAATAAAGAAACTATCTCAACATTTCTATACTCGTTAGAGAAATGTGGGCCTCCTCCTCCCCTTACAGCCCTCCTTCCTTCTTCGAATGAGCTCTCTGCGGCACTTACGACCTACGCAACCGTCCTAAACAAACCTTTTTATGACATATGCCACTGCAAATGATACTTCCTAACACATTATTCGCAGTCGTTCCTTTTGGGTTCTAAATTTTTTCTTTCAGTTCCAAGGATCTTGATGATTCCAACAGTTGTCGCAATATGTGACTGATACATGGAGGTCGTCGTAGCACTATTTATGTTTTAGAAATATCTAACGAGTTGTACATGCAACGCAGAGGCATTGTGAGCCACAAAATTTTTCGTGACTGTGGCATTTGAATGTAATAAGTCCCTTTAGCTTTGTAAATAAAGAACCTATCTCAACATTTCTATACTCGTTAGACAAATGTGGGCCTCCTCCTCCCCTTACAGCCCTCCATCCCTCTCCGAATGATCTTTCTGCGTCACTTACGACCTACGTAACCGTCCTAAAAACGCGTTTTTATGACATATACCTCTGCAAATGATACTTCCTAACACATTATTCGCAGTTGTTCCATGTGGGTTATAAATTTTTCCTTTCAGTTCCAAGGATCTTGATGATTCCAACAGTTGTCGCAATGTGTGACTGATACATGGAGGTCGTCGTAGCACTATTTATGTTCAGAAATATTTAACAAGTGGTATATGCAACGCAGAGGCATTGTGAGCCACAACATTTTTCGTGGCTGTGGCATTTGAATGTAATAAGTCCCTTCAGCTTTGTAAATAAGGAACCTATCTCAACATTTCTATACTCGTTTGACAAATTGTGGCCTCCTCCTCCCCTTACAGCCCTCCTTCTCTTTCCGAATGAGCTCTTTGCGGCACTTACGACCTACGTAACCGTACTAAACACGCGTTTTTATGACATATGCCACTGCAAATGATACTTCCTAACACATTATTCGCAGTTGTTCCTTGTGGGGTCTAAATTTTTCCTTTCAGTTCCAAGGTTCTTGATGATTCCAACAGTTGTCGCAATGTGTGACTGATACATGGAGGTCGTCGTAGCACTATTTATGTTTCAGCAATAATTAACATGTGGTATATGCAACGCAGAGGCATTGTGAGCCACAAAATTTTTCGTGACTGTGGCATTTGAATGTAATAAGTCCCTTTAGCTTTGTAAATAAAGAACCTATCTCAACATTTCTATACTCGTTATAACAGATGTGGGCCTCCTCCTCCCCTTACAGCTCTCATTCCCTCTCCAAATGAGCTCTCTGCGGCAATTGCGACGTTCGCTACCGTCCTAAACATGCGTTTTTAAAACATATGCCACTGCAAATGATATTTCCTAACAAATTATTCGCTGTTGTTCTTTGTGGGTTCTAAAATTTTCCTTTCAGTTCCAAGGATCTTGATGATTCCAAAAGTTGTCGCAATGTGTGTCTGATACATGGAGGTCGTCGTAGCACTATTTATGTTTCAGAAATATTTAACAAGTGGTATATGCAACGCAGAGGCATTGTGAGCCACAAAATTTTTCGTGACTGTGGCATTTGTATGTAATAAGTCCCTTTAGCTTTGTAAATAAAGTACCTATCTCAACATTTCTATATTCGTTAAACAAATGTGGGCCTCCTCCTCCCCTTACAGCCCTCCTTCCCTCTCCGAATGAGCTCTCAGCGGCACTTACGACCTACGCAACCGTCCTAAACACGCGTTTTTATGACATATGCCACTGCAAATGATACTTCCTAACACATTATTCGCAGTTGTTCCTTTTGGGTTCTAAATTTTTCCTTTCAGTTCCAAGGATCTTGATGATTCCAACAGTTGTCGCAATGTGTGACTGATACATGGAGGTCGTCGTAGCACTATTTATGTTTCAGAAATATTTAACAAGTGGTATATGCAACGCAGAGGCATTGTGAGCCACAAAATTTTTCGTCACTGTGGCATTTGAATTTAATAAGTCCTTTTAGCTTTGTAAATAAAGAACCTATCTCAACATTTCTATACTCGTTAGACAAATGTGGGCCACCTCCTCCCCTTACAGCCGTCCTTCCCTCTCCGAATGAGCTCTCAGCGGCTTTTACGACCTACGCAACCGTCCTAAACACGCGTTTTTATGACATATGCCACTGCAAATTATACTTCCTAACACATTATTCGCAGTTGTTCTTTGTGGGTTCTAAATTTTTCCTTTCAGTTCCAAGGATCTTGATGATTCCAACAGTTGTTGCAATGTGTGACTGATACATGAAGGTCGTCGTAGCACTATTTATGTTTCAGAAATATTTAACAAGGGGTATATGCAACGCAGAAGCATTGTGAGCCACAAAATTTTTCGTCGCTGGGGCATTTGAATGTAATAAGTCCCTTTAGCTTTGTAAATAAAGAGCCTATCTCAACATTTCTATACTCGTTAGAGAAATGTGTACCTCCTCCTCCCCTTACAGCCTTCCTCCCCTCTCCGAATGAGCTCTATGCGGCACTTACGACCTACGCAACCGTCCTAATCACGCGTTTTTATGACATATGCCACTGCAAATGATACTTCCTAACACATTATTCGCAGTTGTTCCTTGTGGGTTCTAAATTTTTCCTTTCAGTTCCTAGGTTCTTGATGATTCCAACAGTTGTCGCAATGTGTGACTGATACATGGAGGTCATCGTAGCACTATTTATGTTTCAGAAATATTTAACAAGTGGTATGAGCAACGCAGAGGCATTGTGAGCCACAAAATTTTTCGTGGCTGTGGCATTTGTATGTAATAAGTCCCTTTAGCTTTGTAAATAAAGAACCTATCTTAACATTTCTATACTCGTTGGAGAAATGTGGGCCTCCTCCTCCCCTTACTGCCCTCCTCCCCTCTCCGAATGAGCTCTCAGCGGCACTTACGACCTACGCAACCGTCCTAAACACGCGTTTTATGACATATGCCACTGCAAATGACACTTACTAACACATTATTCGCAGTTGTTCCTTGTGGGTTCTAAATTTTTCCTTTCAGTTCCAAGGATCTTGATGATTCCAAAAATTGTCGCAATGTTTGACTGATACATGGAGGTCGTCGTAGCACTATTTATGTTTCAGAAATATTTAACAAGTGGTATATGCAACGCAGAGGCATTGTGAGCCCAAAAATTTTCGTGACCGTGGCATTTTAATGTAATAAGTCCCTTTAGATTTGTAAATAAAGATCCTATCTCAACATTTCTATACTCGTTAGAGAAATGTGGGCCTCCTCCCCCCTTAGAACCCTCCTTCCCTCTCCGAATGAACTCACTGCGGCACTTACGACCTACGCAACCGTCCTAAACACGCGTTTTTATGACATATGCCACTGCAAAAGATACTTCCTAACACATTATTCGCAGTTGTTCCTTGTGGGTTCTAGATTTTTCCTTTCAGTTCCTAGGATCTTGATGATTCCGACAGTTGTCGCAATGTGTGACTGATACATGGAGGTGATCGTAGCACTATTTATGTTTCAGAAATATTTAACAAGTGGTATAAGATACGCAGAGGCATTGTGAGCCACAAAATTTTTCGTGACTGTGGCATTTGAATGTAATAAGTCCCTTTAGCTTTGTAAATAAAGAACCTATCTCAACATTTCTATACTCGTTATAAAAAATGTGATCCTCCTCCTCCCCTTACAGCCCTCCTTCCCTCTCCGAATGAGCTCTCTGCGGCAATTGCGTCGTTCACTACCGTCCTAAACATGCGTTTTTAAAACATATGCCACTGCAAATGATACTTCCTAACACATTATTCGCAGTTGTTCCTTGTGGGTTCTAAATTTTTCCTTTCAGTTCCAAGAATCTTGATGATTCCAAAAGTTGTCGCAATGTGTGACTGATACATGGAGGTCGTCGTAGCACTATTTATGCTTCAGAAATATTTAACAAGTGGTAGATGCAACGCAGAGGCATTGTGAGCCACAAAATTTTTCGTGACCGTGGCATTTGAATGTAATAAGTCCCTTTAGCTTTGTAAATAAAGAACCTACCTTAACAATTCTATACTCGTTAGAAAAAATGTGGGCCTCCTCCTCCCCTTACAGCCCTCCTTCCCTCACCGAATGAGCTCTTTGCGGCAATTGCGACGTTCGCTACCGTCCTAAACATACGTTTTTAAAACATATGCCACAGCAAATGATACTTCCTAACACATTATTCGCAGTTGTTCCTTGTGGGTTCTAAATTTCTCCTCTCAGTTCCAAGGATCTTGATGATTCCAAACGTTGCCACAATGTGTGACTGATACATGGAGGTCGTCGTAGCACTATTTATGTTTCAGAAATATTTAACAAGTGGTATATGCATCGCAGAGGCATTGTGAGCCACAAAATTTTTCGTCGCTGTGGCATTTGAATGTAATAAGTCTTTTAGCTTTGTAAATAAAGAACCTATCTCAACATTTCTATACTCGTTAGAGAAATGTGGGCCTCCCCCTCCCCTTACAGCCCTCCATCTCTCTCCGAATGAGCTCTCTGCGGCACTTACGACCTACGCAACCGTCCTAAACACGCGTTTTTATGACATATGCCACTGCAAATCGTACTTCCTAACACATTATTCCCAGTTGTTCCTTGTGGGTTCTAAATTTTTCCTTTCAGTTCCAAGGATCTTGATGATTCCGAAAGTTGTCGCAATGTGTGACTGATACATGGAGGTCGTCGTAGCACTATTTATGTTTCAGAGATAATTAGCAAGTGATATATGCAACGCAGAGGCATTGTGAGCCACAGAATTTTTCCTCACTGTGGCATTTGAATGTAATAAGTCCCTTTAGCTTTGTAAATAAAGAACCTATCTCAGCATTTCTATACTCGTTAAAAAAAATGTGGGCCTCCTCCTCTTCTTACAGCCCTCCTTCCATCTCCGAATGAGTTCTCTGCGGCACTTACGACCTACGCAACCGTCCTAAACACGCGTTTTTATGACATACGCCACTGCAAATGATACTTCCTAACACATTATTCGCAGTTGTTCCTTGTGGGTTCTAAATTTTTCCTTTCAGTTCCAAGGATCATGATGATTCCAAAAAATATCGCAATGTGTGACTGATACATGGAGGTTGTCGTAGCACTATTTATGTTTCAGAATTATTTAACAAGTCGTATATGCAACGCAGAGGCATTGTGAGCCACAAAATTTTTCGTGACTGTGGCATTTGAATGTAATAAGTCCCTTTAGCTTTGCAAATAAAGAACCTATCTCAACATTTCTATACTCGTTAGAGAAATGTGGGCCTCCTCCTCCCCTTACAGCCCTCCTTCCCTCTCCGAATGAGCTCTCTGCGGCACCTACGACCTACGCAACCGTCCTAAACACGCTTTTTTATGACATATGCCACTGCAAATGATACTTCCTAACACATTATTCGCAGCTGTTCCATGTGGGTTCTAAATTTTTGCTTTCAGTTCCTAGGATCTTGATGATTCCAACAGTTGTCGCAATGTGTGACTGATACATGGAGGTCATCGTAGCACTATTTATGTTTCAGAAATATTTAACAAGTGGTATGAGCAACGCAGAGGCATTGTGAGCCACAAAATTTTTCGTGGCTGTGGCATTTGTATGTAATAAGTCCCTTTAGCTTTGTAAATAAAGAACCTATCTTAACATTTCTATACTCGTTGGAGAAATGTGGGCCTCCTCCTCCCCTTACTGCCCTGCTCCCCTCTCCGAATGAGCTCTCAGCGGCACTTACGACCTACGCAACCGTCCTAAACACGCGTTTTATGACATATGCCACTGCAAATGACACTTACTAACACATTATTCGCAGTTGTTCCTTGTGGGTTCTAAATTTTTCCTTTCAGTTCCAAGGATCTTGACGATTCCAAAAATTGTCGCAATGTTTGACTGATACATGGAGGTCGTCGTAGCACTATTTATGTTTCAGAAATATTTAACAAGTGGTATATGCAACGCAGAGGCATTGTGAGCCCAAAAATTTTCGTGACCGTGGCATTTTAATGTAATAAGTCCCTTTAGATTTGTAAATAAAGATCCTATCTCAACATTTCTATACTCGTTAGAGAAATGTGGGCCTCCTCCCCCTTAGAACCCTCCTTCCCTCTCCGAATGAACTCACTGCGGCACTTACGACCTACGCAACCGTCCTAAACACGCGTTTTTATGACATATGCCACAGCAAAAGATACTTCCTAACACATTATTTGCAGTTGTTCCTTGTGGGTTCTAGATTTTTCCTTTCAGTTCCTAGGATCTTGATGATTCCGACAGTTGTCGCAATGTGTGACTGATACATGGAGGTGATCGTAGCACTATTTATGTTTCAGAAATACTTAACAAGTGGTATAAGATACGCAGAGGCATTGTGAGCCACAAAATTTTTCGTGACTGTGGCATTTGAATGTAATAAGTCCCTTTAGCTTTGTAAATAAAGAACCTATCCCAACATTTCTATACTCGTTATAAAAAATGTGATCCTCCTCCTCCCCTTACAGCCCTCCTTCCCTCTCCGAATGAGCTCTCTGCGGCAATTGCGTCGTTCGCTACCGTCCTAAACATGCGTTTTTAAAACATATGCCACTGCAAATGATACTTCCTAACACATTATTCGCAGTTGTTCCTTGTGGGTTCTAAATTTTTCCTTTCAGTTCCAAGAATCTTGATGATTCCAAAAGTTGTCGCAATGTGTGACTGATACATGGAGGTCGTCGTAGCACTATTTATGCTTCAGAAATATTTAACAAGTGGTAGATGCAACGCAGAGGCATTGTGAGCCACAAAATTTTTCGTGACCGTGGCATTTGAATGTAATAAGTCCCTTTAGCTTTGTAAATAAAGAACCTACCTTAACAATTCTATACTCGTTAGAAAAAATGTGGGCCTCCTCCTCCCCTTACAGCCCTCCTTCCCTCACCGAATGAGCTCTTTGCGGCAATTGCGACGTTCGCTACCGTCCTAAACATACGTTTTTAAAACATATGCCACAGCAAATGATACTTCCTAACACATTATTCGCAGTTGTTCCTTGTGGGTTCTAAATTTCTCCTCTCAGTTCCAAGGATCTTGATGATTCCAAACGTTGCCACAATGTGTGACTGATACATGGAGGTCGTCGTAGCACTATTTATGTTTCAGAAATATTTAACAAGTGGTATATGCATCGCAGAGGCATTGTGAGCCACAAAATTTTTCGTCGCTGTGGCATTTGAATGTAATAAGTCTTTTTAGCTTTGTAAATAAAGAACCTATCTCAACATTTCTATACTCGTTAGACAAATGTGGGCCTCCTCCTCCCCTTACAGCCCTCCTTCCCTCTCCGAATGAGCTCTCTGCGGCAATTGCGACCTACGCAACCGTCCTAAACGCGCGTTTTTATGACATATGCCACTGCAAATGATACTTCGTAACACATTATTCGCAGTTGTTCCTTGTGGGTTATAAATTTTCCATTCAGTTCCGAGGGTCTTGATTATTCCAAAAGTTGTCGCAATGTGTGACTGATACATGGAGGTCGTCGTAGCACTATTTATGTTTCAGAACTATTTAACAAGTGGTATATGCAACGCAGAGGCTTTGTGAGCCACAAAATTTTTCGTCACTGTGGCATTTGAATGTAATAAGGCCATTTAGCATTGTAAATATAGTACCTATCTTAAAATTTCTCCACTAGTTGGAGAGATGTGCGCCTCCTCCTCTCCTTACAGCCCTCCTTCCCTCTTCGAATGAGCCTTCCGCGGCAATTGCGAACCTGCCACCTACCTAAACACGCGTTTTTAAGACATATGCCACTGCAAAGGATACTTCCTAAAACATTATTTGCAGTTGTTCCTTGTGGGTTCCAAATTTTCCTTTCAGTTCCAAGGATCTTGATGATTCCAACAGTTGTCGCAATGTGTGACTGATACATGGAGGTCGTCGTAGCACTATTTATGTTTCAGAAATATTTAACAAGTGGGATATCCAACGCAGAGGCATTGTGAGCCACAAAATTTTTCGTCGCTGTAGCATTTGAATGTAATAAGTCCCTTAAGCTTTGTAAATATAGTACCAATCTTAAAATTTCTACACTCGTTAGAGAAATGTGGGCCTGCTCCTCCCCTTACAGCCCTCCTTCCCTCTCCGAATGAGCCCTCTGCGGCAAATGCGAACTTGCCAATGTCCTAATCACGCATTTTATGACATATGCCACTGCAAATGATACATCCTAACACATTATTCGCAGTTGGTCCTTGTGGGTTCTAAATTTTCTTTCAGTTCCAAGGATCTTGTTGATTCCAAAAGTTGTCGCAATCTGTGACTGACTCATGGAGGCCGTCGTAGCACTATTTATGTTTCAGAATTATTTAACAAGTGGTATATGCAACGCAGAGGCATTGTGAGCCACAAAATTTTTCGTCACTGTGGCATTTGAATGTGATAAGTCCCTTTAGCTTTGTAAATAAAGAAACTATCTCAACATTTCTATACTCGTTAGAGAAATGTGGGCCTCCTCCTCCCCTTACAGCCCTCCTTCCTTCTTCGAATGAGCTCTCTGCGGCACTTACGACCTACGCAACCGTCCTAAACAAACCTTTTTATGACATATGCCACTGCAAATGATACTTCCTAACACATTATTCGCAGTTGTTCCTTGTGGGTTCTAAATTTTCTTTCAGTTCCAAGGATCTTGTTGATTCCAAAAGTTGTCGCGATGTGTGACTGATACATGGAGGCCGTCGTAGCACTATTTATGTTTCAGAATTATTTAGCAAGTGGTATATGCAACGCAGAGGCATTGTGAGCCACAAAATTTTTCGTCACTGTGGCATTTGAATGTAATAAGTCCCTTTAGCTTTGTAAATAAAGAACCAATCTCAACATTTCTATACTCGTTAGGGAATTGGGGGCCTCCCCCTCAACTTACAGCCCTCCTTCCCTCTCCGAATGAGCCTTCTGCGGCAATTGCGAACTTGCCACCGTCCTAAACACGTGTTTTTATGACATATGCCACTGCAAATGATACTTCCTAACACATTATTCACAGTTGATCCTTGTGGGTTCTAAATTTTCTTTCAATTCCAAGGATCTTGATGCTTCCAAAAGTTGTCGCAATGTGTGACTGATACATGGAGGTCGTCGTAGCACTATTTATGTTTCAGAAGTATTTAACAAGTGGTATATGCAACGCAGAGGCAATGTGAGCCACAAAATTTTTCGTCACTGTGGCACTTCAATGTAATAAGTCATTTTAGCTTTGTAAATAAAGAACCTATCTCAACATTTCTATACTCGTTAGAGAATTGTGCGCCTCCTCCTCCCCTCACAGCCCTCCTTCCCTCTCCGAATGAGCCTTCTGCGGAAATTGCGAACTTGCCACCGTCCTAAACACGCGTTTTTATGACATGTGCCACTGCAAATGATACTTCCTAACATGTTATTCGCAGTTGTTCCTGTGGGTTCTAAATTTTTTCTTTCAGTTGCAAGGATCTTGATGCTTCCAAAAGTTGTCGCAATGTGTGACTGATACATGGAGGTCGTCGTAGCACTATTTATGTTTCGGAATTATTTAACAAGTATTATATGCAACGCAGAGGCACTGTGAACCACAAAATTTTTCGTCACTGTAACATTTGAATGTAATAAGTCCCTTTGGCTTTGTAAATAAAGAACCCATCTCAACATTTCTATACTCGTTAGAGAAATGTGGGCCTCCTCCTCCGCTTACAGCCCTCCTTCCCTCACCGAATGAGCTCTCTGCGGCACTTACGACCTACGCAACCGTCCTAAACACGCGTTTTTATGACATATTCCACTGCAAATGATACTTCCTAACACATTATTAGCAGTTGTTCTTTGTGGGTTCTAAATTTTCTTTCAGTTCCAAGGATCTTGATGGTTCCAAAAGTTGTCGCAATGTGTGACTGTTTCATTGAGGTCGTCGTAGCACTATTTATGTTTCAGAAATGTTTAACAAGTGGTATATGCAACGCAGAGGCATTGTGAGCCACAAAATTTTTCGTCTCTGTGGAATTTGAATGTAATAAGTCCCTTTAGCTTTGTAAATAAAGAACCTATCTCAGCATTTCTGTACTCGTTACAGAAATGTAGGCCTCCTCCTCCCCTTACAGCCCTCCTTCCCTCTCCGAATGAGCTCTCTGCGGCACTTACGACCTACGCAACCGTCCTAAACACGCCTTTTTATGACATATGCCACTGCAAATGATACTTCCTAACACATTATCCGCAGTTGATCCTTGTGGGTTCTAAATTTTCTTTCAGTTCCAAATATCTTGATGATTCCAGCAGTTGTCGCAATGTGTGACTGATACATGGAGGTCGCCGTAGCACTATTTACATTTCAGAAATATTTAACAAGTGGTATATGCAAAGCAGAGGCACTGTGAGCCACAAAATTTTTCGTCTCTGTGGAATTTGAATGTAATAAGTCCCTTTAGCTTTGTACATAAAGAACCTATCTCAGCATTTCTGTACTCGTTACAGAAATGTGGGCCTCCTCCTCCCCTTACAGCCCTCCTTCCCTCTCCGAATGAGCTCACTGCGGCACTTACGACCTACGCAACCGTCCTAAACACGCCTTTTTATGACATATGCCACTGCAAATGATACTTCCTAACACATTATAAGCAGTTGTTCCTTGTGGGTTCTAAATTTTCTTTCAGTTCCAAATATCTTGATGATTCCAGCAGTTGTCGCAATGTGTGACTGATAGATGGAAGTCGCCGTAGCACAATTTACGTTTCAGAAATATTTAACAAGTGGTATATGCAACGCAGAGGCATTGTGAGCCACAAAATTTTTCGTCACTGTGGCATTTGAATGTAATAAGTCCCTTTAGCTTTGTAAATAAAGAACCTATCTCAACATTTCTATACTCGTAGAGAATTGTGGGCCTCCTCCATCCCTTACAGCCCTCCTTCCCTCTCCGAATGAGCCTTCTGCGGCAATTGCGAACTAGCCACCGTCCCAAACACGCGTTTTTATGACATATGCCACTGCAAATGATACTTCCTAACACATTATTCGCAGTTGTTCCTTGTGGGTTCTAAATTAAATGTTTCGTCACTGTGGCATTTGAATTTAATAAGTCGTTTTAGCTTTGTAAATTAAGAACCTAACTCATCATTTCTATACTCGTTAGAGAAATGTGGGCCTCCTCCTCCCCTTACAGCCCTCCTTCCCTCTCCGAATGAGCCTTCTGCGGCAATTGCGAACTTGCCACCGTCCTAAACACGCATTTTTATGACATATGCCACTGCAAATGATACTTCCTAACACATGATTCGCAGTTGTTCCTTGTGGGTTCTAAATTTTCTTTTAGTTAGACGGATCTTGATAATTCCAAAAGCTGTCGCAATGTGTGACTGATACATGGAGGTCGTCGTAGCACTATTTATGTTTCAAAAATATTTAACATGTGGTTTATGCAACGCAGAGGCATTGTGAGCCACAAAATTTTTCGTCACTGTGGCATTTGAATGTAATAAGTCCCTTTAGCTTTGAAAATAAAGAACCTATCTCAACATTTCTATACTCGTTAGAGGAATGTGGGCCTCCTCCTCCTTTTACAGCCCTCCTTCCCTCTCCGAATGAGCCTTCTGTGGCAATTGCGAACTTGCCACCGTCCTAAACACGTGTTTTTATGACATATGCCACTGCAAATGATACTTCCTAACACATTATCCGCAGTTGTTCCTTGTGGGTTCTAAATTTTCTTTCAGTTCCAAATATCTTGATGATTCCAACAGTTGTCGCAATGTGTGACTGATACATGGAGGTCGCCGTAGCACTATTTATGTTTCAGAAATATTTAACAAGTGGTATATGCAACGCAGAGGCATTGTGAGCCACAAAATTTTTCGTCACTGTGGCATTTGAATGTAATAAGTCCCTTTAGCTTTGTAAATAAAGAACCTATCTCGACATTTCTATACTCGTAGAGAATTGTGTTCCACCTCCATCCCTTACAGCCCTCCTTCCCTCTCCGAATGAGCCTTCTGCGGCAATTGCGAACTTGCCACCGTCCCAAACACGCGTTTTTATGACATATGCCACTGCAAATGATACTTCCTAACACATTATTCGCAGTTGTTCCTTGTGGGTTCTAAATTTCCTTTCAGTTCCAAGGATCTTAATGATACCAAAAGTTGTCGCAATGTGTGACTGATACATGGAGGTCGTCGAAGCACTATTTATGTTTCAGAAATATTTAACAAGTTGTATATGCAACGCAGAGGCATTGTGAGCCACAAAATTTTTCGTCACTGTGGCTTTTGAGTGTAATAAGTCCCTTTAGCTTTGTAAATAAAGAACCTATCTCAACATTTCTATACTCGTTAGAGAAATGTGGACCTCCCCCTCCCCTTACAGCCCTCCTTCGCTCTCCGAATGAGCCTTCAGTGGCAATTGCGAACTTGCCACCGTCCAAAACACGCGTTTTTATGACATATGCCACTGCGAGAGATACTTCCTAACACATTATTCGCAGTTGTTCCTCGTGGGTTCTAAATTTTCTTTCAGTTCCAAGGATCTTGATGATTCCAAAAGTTGTCGCAATGTGTGACTGATAGGTGGAGGTCGTCGTAGCACTATTTATGTTTCAGAAATATTTAACAAGTGGTATATGCAACGCAGAGGCATTGTGAGCCACAAAATTTTTCGTCTCTGTGGAATTAGAATGTAAAAAGTCCCATTAGCTTTGTACATAAAGAACCTATCTCAGCATTTCTGTACTCGTTACAGAATTGTGGGCCTCCTCCTCCCCTTACAGCCCTCATTCCCTCTCCGAATGAGCTCTCTGCGGCACTTACGACCTACGCAACCGTCCTAAACACGCCTTTTTATGACATATGCCCCTGCAAAGATACTTCCTAACACGTTATTCGCAGTTGTTCCTTGTGGGTTATAAATTTTCTTTCTGTTCCAAGGATCTTGATGATTCCAAAAGTTGTCGCAATGTGTGACTGATACATGGAGGTCGTCGTAGCACTATTTATGTTTCAGAAATATTTAACAAGTGGTATATGCAACGCAGAGGCATTGCGAGCTACAAAATGTATCGTCACTGTGGCATTTGAATTTAATAAGTCGCTTTAGCTTTGTAAATAAATAACCTATCTCATCATTTCTATACTCGTTAGAGAAATGTGGGCCTCCTCCTCCCCTTACAGCCCTCCTTCCCTCTCCGAATGAGCCTTCTGCGGCAATTGCGAACTTGCCACCGTGCTAAACACGCATTTTTATGACATCTGCCACTGCAAATGATACTTCGTAACACATTATTCGCAGTTGTTCCTTGTGGGTTCTAAATTTTCTTTCAGTTCCACATATCTTGATGATTCCAAAAGTTGTCGCATTGTGTGACTGATACATGGAGGTCGTCGTAGCACATTTTACGTTTCAGAAATATTTAACAAGTGGTATATGCAACGCAGAGGCATTGTGAGCCACAAAATTTTTCGTCACTGTGGCATTTGAATGTAATAAGTCACTTTAGCTTTGTAAATAAAGAACCTATCTCAACATTTCTATACTAGTTAGAGAAATGTGGGCCTCCTCCTCCCCTTACAGCCCTCCTTCCCTCTCCGAATGAGCCTTCTGCGGCAATTGCGAACTTGCCACCGTCCTAAACACGCGTTTTTATGACATATGCCACTGCAATTGATACTTCCTAACACATTATTCGCAGTTGTTCCTTGTGGGTTCTAAATTTCCTTTCAGTTCCAAGGATCTTGATGATTCCAAAAGTTGTCGCAATGTGTGACTGATAGGTGGAGGTCGTCGTAGCACTATTTATGTTTCAGAAATATTTAACAAGCGGTATATGCAACGCAGAGGCATTGTGAGCCACAAAATTTTTCGTCACTGTGGCAATTCAATGTAATAAGTCCCTTTAGCTCTGTAAATAAAGAACCTATCTCAACATTTCTATACTCGTTAGAGAAATGTGGGCCTCCTCGCCCCTTACAGCCTTCCATCCCTCTCCGAATGAGCTCTCTGCGGCACTTACGACCTGCGCAACGGTCCTAAACACGCCTTTTTATGACATATGCCACTGCAAAGATACTTCCTAACACATTATTCGCAGTTCTTCCTTGTGGGTTATAAATTTTCTTTCAGTTCCAAGGATCTTGATGAATCCAAAAGTTGTCGCAATGTGTGACTTATACATGGAGGTCGTCGTAGCACTATTTATGTTTCAGAAATATTTAACAAGTGTTATATGCAACGCAGAGGCATTGTGAGCCACAAAATTTTTCGTCACTGTGGCAAATGAATGTTATAAGTCCCTTTAGCTTTGTAAATAGAGAACCTATCTCAACATTTCTATACTCGTTAGAGAAATGTGGGCCTCCTCGTCCCCTTACAGCCCGCCATCCCTCTCCGAATGAGCTCTCTGCGGCACTTACGACCTGCGCAACGGTCCTAAACACGCCTTTTTATGACATATGCCACTGCAAAGATACTTCCTAACACATTATTCGCAGTTCTTCCTTGTGGGTTATAAATTTTCTTTCAGTTCCAAGGATCTTGATGAATCCAAAAGTTGTCGCAATGTGTGACTTATACATGGAGGTCGTCGTAGCACTATTTATGTTTCAGAAATAATTAACAAGTGTTATATGCAACGCAGAGGCATTGTGAGCTACAAAATGTTTCGTCACTGTGGCATTTGAATGTAATAAGTCACTTTAGCTTTGTAAATAAAGAACCTATCTTATCATTTCTATACTAGTTAGAGAAATGTGGGCCTCCTCCTCCCCTTACCGCCCTCCTTCCCTCTCCGAATGAGCTCTCTTCGGCACTTACGACCAACGCAACCGTCCTAAACACGCCCTTTTATGACATATGCCACTGCAAATGATACTTCCTAACACATTATTCGCAGTTGTTCCTTGTGGGTTCTAAATTTTCTTTTAGGTCCACGGATCTTGATAATTCCATAAGTTGTCGCAATGTGTGACTGATACATGGAGGTCGTCGTAGCACTATTTATGTTTCATAAATATTTAACAAGTGGTAAATGCAACGCAGAGGCATTGTGAGCCACAAAATTTTTCGTCACTGTGGCATTTGAATGTAATAAGTCCCTTTAGCTTTGTAAAAAAAGAACCTATCTCAACATTTCTATACTCGTTAGAGAATTGTGGGCCTCCTCTTTCCCTGACAGCCCTCCTTCCCTCTCCGAATGAACTCTCTGCGGCACTTACGACCTACGCAACCGTCCTAAACACGCCTTTTTATGATATATGCCACTGCAAATGATACTTCCTAACACATTATTCGCAGTTGTTCCTTGTGGGTTCTAAATTTTCTTTCAGTTCCAAGGATCTTGATAATTACTAAAGTTGTCGCTATGTGTGACTGATACATGAAGGTCGTCGTAGCACTATTTATGTTTCATAAATATTTAACAAGTGGTATATGCAACGCAGAGGCATTGTGAGCCACAATATTTTTCGTCACTGTGGCATTTGAATGTAATAAGTCCCTTTAGCTTTGTAAATAAAGAACCTTTCTGAACATTTCTATACTCGTTAGAGAATTGTGGGCCTCCTCCTCCCCTTACAGCCCTCCTTCCCTCTCCGAATGAGCCTTCTGCGGCAATTGCGAACTTGCCACCGTCCTAAACACGCGTTTTTATGACATATTCCACTGCAAATGGTACTTCCTAACACATTATTCGCAGTTCTTCCTTGTGGGTTCTAAATTTTCTTTCAGTTCAAGGGATCTTGTTGATTCCAAAAGTTGTCGCAATGTGTGACTGATACATGGAGGTCGTCGTAGCACTATTTATGTTTCAGAAATATTTAACAAGTGGTATATGAAACGCAGAGGCATTGTGAGGGCAAAATTTTTCGTCACTGTGGTATTTGAATGTAATAAGGCATTTTAGCTTTGTAAATAAAGAACCTATCTCAACATTTCTATACTCGTTAGAGAAATGTGGGCCTCCTCCTCCCCTTATAGCCATCCTTCCCTCTCCGAATGAGCTCTCTGCGGCATTTACGACCTACGTAACCGTCCTAAACACGCCTTTTTATGACATATGCCACTGCAAATGACACTTCCTAACACATTATTCGCAGTTGTTCCTTGTAGATTCTAAATTTTCTTTCAGTTCCAAGGATCTTGATGATTCCAAAAGATGTCGCAATGTGTGACAGATACATGGAGGTCGTCGTAGCACTATTTATGTCTCAGAAATATTTAATAGGTGGTATATGCAACCCAGAGGCATTGTGAGCCACAATATATTTCGTCACTGAGGCATTTGAATGTAATAAGTCCCTTTAGCTTTGAAATAAAGAACCTATCTCAACATTTCTATACTCGTTAGAGAATTGTGGGCCTCCTCCTCAACTTACAGCCCTCCTTCCCTCTCCGAATGAGGCTTCTGCGGCAATTGCGAACTTGCCACCGTCCTAATCACGTGTTTTTATGAAATACGCCACTGCAAATGATGCTTCCTAACACATTTTTCGCAGTTGATCCTTGTGGGTTCTAAATTTTCTTTCAGTTCCAAATATCTTGATGCTTCCAAAAGTTGTCACAATGTGTGACTGATACATGGAGGTCGTCGTAGCACTATTTATGCTTCAGAAATATTTAACAAGTGGTATATGCAACGCAGAGGCATTGTGAGCCACAAAATTTTTCGTCACTGTGACATTTGAATGTAATAAGTCCCTTTAGCTTTGTAAATATAGAACCTATATCAACATTTCTATACTCGTTAGAGAAATGTGGGCCTCCTCCTCCCCTTACAGCCCTCCTTCCCACTCCGAATGAGCTCTCTGTGGCACTTACGACCAACGCAACCGTCCTAAACACGCCCTTTTATGACATATGCCACTGCAAATGATACTTCCTAACACGTTATTCGCAGTTGATCCTTGTGGGTTCTAAATTTTCTTTCAGTTCCCAGTATCTTGATGCTTCCAAAAGTTGTCGCAATGTGTGACTGATACATGGAGGTCGTCGTAGCACTATTTATACTTCAGAAATATTTAACAAGTGGTATATGCAACGCAGAGGCATTGTGAGCCACAAAATTTTTCGTCACTGTGGCATTTGAATGTAATAAGTCCCTTTAGCTTTGTAACTAAAGAACCTATCTCAACATTTCTATACTCGTTAGAGAATTGCGGGCCTCCTCCTCAACTTACAGCCCTCCTCCCCTCTCCGAATGAGCCGTCTGCGGCAATTGCGAACTTGCCTCCGTCCTAAACACGTGTTTTTATGACATATGCCTCTGCAAAAGATACTTCCTAACACATTATTCGCAGTTGATCCTTGTGGGTTCTAAATTTTCTTTGAGTTCCAAATATCTTGATGCTTCCAAAAGTTGTTGCAATGTGTGACTGATACATGGAGGTCTTCATAGAACTATTTATGTTTCAGAAATGTTTAACAAGTGGTATATGCAACGCAGAGGCATTGTGAGTCACAAAATTTTTCGTCACTGTGGCATTTGAATGTAATAAGCCCCTTTAGCTTTGTAAATAATGAACCTATCTCAACATTTCTATACTCGTTAGAGAATTGTGGGCCTCCTCCTCCCCTGACAGCCCTCCTTCCCTCTCCGAATGAACTCTCTGCGGCTCGTACGACCTACGCAACCGTCCTAAACACGCCTTTTTATGACATATGCCACTGCAAATGATACTTCCTAACACATTATTCGCAGTTGTTCCTTGTGGGTTCTAAATTTTCTTTCAGTTCCAAGGATATTGATAATTACTAAAGTTGTCGCTATGTGTGACTGATACATGGAGGTCGTCGTAGCACTATTTATGTTTCATAAATATTTAACAAGTGGTATATGCAACGCAGAGGCATTGTGACCACAAAATTTTTCGTCACTGTGGCATTTGAATGTAATAAGTCCCTTTAGCTTTGTAAGTATAGAACCTATCTCAATATTTCTATACTCGTTGGAGAAATGTGGGCCTCCTCCTCCCCTTACAGCCCTCCTCCCCTCTCCGAATGAGCTCTCTGCGGCGCTTACGACCTACGCAACCGTCCTAAACACGCCTTTTTATGACATATGCCACTGCAAATGATACTTCCTAACACATTAATCGCAGTTGTTCCTTGTGGGTTCTAAATTTTCTTTCAGTTCCAAGGATCTTGATAATTACTAAAGTTGTCGCTATGTGTGACTTATACATGGAGGTCGTCGTAGCACTATTTATGTTTCATAAATATTTAACAAGTGGTATATGCAACGCAGAGGCATTGTGAGCCACAAAATTTTTCGTCACTGTGGCATTTGAATGTAATAAGTCCCTTTAGCTTTGTAAATAAAGAACCTATCTCAACATTTCTATACTCGTTAGAGAATTGTGGGCCTCCTCCTCCCCTGACAGCCCTCCTTCCCTCTCCGAATGAACTCTCTGCGGCACTTACGACGTACGCAACCGTCCTAAACACGCCTTTTTATGACATATGCCACTGCAAATGATACTTCCTAACACATTATTCGCAGTTGTTCCTTGTGGGTTCTAAATTTTCTTTCAGTTCCAAGGATCTTGATGGTTCCAAAAGTTGTTGCAATGTGTGACTGATACATGGAGGTCTTCATAGAACTATTTATGTTTCAGAAATGTTTAACAAGTGGTATATGCAACGCAGAGGCATTGTGAGTCACAAAATTTTTCGTCACTGTGGCATTTGAATGTAATAAGCCCCTTTAGCTTTGTAAATAATGAACCTATCTCAACATTTCTATACTCGTTAGAGAATTGTGGGCCTCCTCCTCCCCTGACAGCCCTCCTTCCCTCTCCGAATGAACACTCTGCGGCACTTACGACGTACGCAACCGTCCTAAACACGCCTTTTTATGACATATGCCACTGCAAATGATACTTCCTAACACATTATTCGCAGTTGTTCCTTGTGGGTTCTAAATTTTCTTTCAGTTCCAAGGATCTTGATAATTACTAAAGTTGTCGCTATGTGTGACTGATACATGGAGGTCGTCGTAGCACTATTTATGTTTCATAAATATTTAACAAGTGGTATATGCAACGCAGAGGCATTGTGAGCCACAAAATTGTTCGTCACTATGGCATTTGAATGTAATAAGTCCCTTTAGCTTTGTAAATAAAGAACCTATCTCAACATTTCTATACTCGTTAGAGCATTGTGGGTCTCCTCCATCCCTTACAGCCCTCCTTCCCTCTCCGAATGAGCCTTCTGCGGCAATTGCGAACTTGCCACCGTCCTAAACACGCGTTTTTATGACATATGCCACTGCAAATAATTCTTGCTAACTTATTATTCGCAGTTGTTCCTTGTGGGTTCTAAATTTTCTTTCAGTTCCAAGGATCTTGATTATTCCAACAGTTGTCGCAATGTGTGACTCATACATGGAGGTCGTCGTAGCACTATTTATGTTTCAGAAATATTTAACAAGTGGTATATGCAACGCAGAGGCATTGTGAGCCACAAAATTTTTCGTCACTGTGGCATTTGAATGTAATAAGTCCCTTTAGCTTTGTAAATAAGGAACCTATCTCAACATTTCTATACTCGTTAGCGAAATGTGGGCCTCCTCCTCCCCTTACAGCCCTCCATCCCTCTCCGAATGAGCACTCTGCGGCACTTACGACCTGCGCAACGGTCCTAAACACGCCTTTTTATGACATATGCCACTGCAAATGATACTTCCTAACACATTATTCGCAGTTGTTCCTTGTGGGTTCTAAATTTTCTTTCAGTTCCTAGGATCTTAATGATTCCAAAAGTTGTCGCAATGTGTGACTGATACATGGAGGTCGTCGTAGCACTATTTATGTTTCAGAAATATTTAACAAGTGGTATATGCAACGCAGAGGCATTGTGAGCCACAAAATTTTTCGTCACTGTGGCATTTGAATGTAATAAGTCCCTTTAGCTTTGTAAATAAAGAACCTATCTCAACATTTCTATACTCGTTAGAGAATTGTGGGCCTCCTCTTCCCCTGACAGCCCTCCTTCCCTCTCCGAATGAACTCTCTGCATCACTTACGACGTACGCAACCGTCCTAAACACGCCTTTTTGTGACATATGCCACTGCAAATTAAACTTCCTAACACATTATTCGCAGTTGTTCCTTGTGGGTTCTAAATTTTCTTTCAGTTCCAAGGATCTTGATAATTACTAAAGTTGCCGCTATGTGTGACTGATACATGAAGGTCGTCGTAGCACCATTTATGTTTCATAAATATTTAACAAGTGGTATACGCAACGCAGAGGCATTGTGAGCCACAAAACTTTTCGTCACTGTGGCATTTGAATGTAATAAGTCCCTTTAGCTTTGTAAATAAAGAACCTATCTCAACATTTCTATACTCGTTAGAGAATTGTGTGCCTCCTCCTCCCCTTACAGCCCTCCTTCCCTCTCCGAATGAGCCTTCTGCGGCAATTGGTAACTTGCCACCGTCCTAAACACGCCTTTTCATGACATATGCCACTGCAAATGATACTTCCTAACACATTATTCGCAGTTTTTCGTTGTGGAGTTGCTATTGAATGTAATAAGTCCCTTTAGCTTTGTAAATAAACAACCTATCTCATCATTTCTATACTCGTTAGAGAAACGTGGGCCTCCTCCTCCCCTTACAGCCCTCCTTCCCTCTCCGAATGAGCCTTCTGCGGCAATTGGTAACTTGCCACCGTCCTAAACACGCCTTTTCATGACATATGCCACTGCAAATGATACTTCGTAACACATTATTCGCAGTTGTTCCTTGTGGGTTCTAAATCTTCTTTCAGTTCAAAGGATCTTGATGATTCCAAAAGTTATCGCAATGTGTGACTGATACATGGAGGTCGTCGTAGCACTATTTACGTTTCAGAAATATTTAACAAGTGGTATATGAAACGCAGAGGCATTGTGAGGCCAAAATTTTTCGGCACTGTGGTATTTGAATGTAATAAGTCATTTTAGCTTTGTAAATAAAGAACCTATCTCAACATTTCTATACTCGTTAGACAAATGTGGGCCTCCTCCTCCCCTTATAGCCTTCCTTCCCTCTCCGAATGAGCTCTCTGCGGCACTTACGACCTACGCAACCGTCCTAAACACGCCTTTTTATGACATATGCCACTGCAAATGACACTTCTTAACACATTATTCGCAGTTGTTCCTTGTAGATTCTAAATTTTCTTTCAGTTCCAAGGATCTTGATGATTCCAAAAGATGTCGCAATGTGTGACAGATACATGGAGGTCGTCGTAGCACTATTTATGTTTCATAAATATTTAACAAGTGGTATATGCAACGCAGAGGCATTGTGAGCCACAAAATTGTTCGTCACTATGGCATTTGAATGTAATAAGTCCCTTTAGCTTTGTAAATAAAGAACCTATCTCAACATTTCTATACTCGTTAGAGCATTGTGGGTCTCCTCCATCCCTTACAGCCCTCCTTCCCTCTCCGAATGAGCCTTCTGCGGCAATTGCGAACTTGCCACCGTCCTAAACACGCGTTTTTATGACATATGCCACTGCAAATAATTCTTGCTAACTTATTATTCGCAGTTGTTCCTTGTGGGTTCTAAATTTTCTTTCAGTTCCAAGGATCTTGATTATTCCAACAGTTGTCGCAATGTGTGACTCATACATGGAGGTCGTCGTAGCACTATTTATGTTTCAGAAATATTTAACAAGTGGTATATGCAACGCAGAGGCATTGTGAGCCACAAAATTTTTCGTCACTGTGGCATTTGAATGTAATAAGTCCCTTTAGCTTTGTAAATAAGGAACCTATCTCAACATTTCTATACTCGTTAGCGAAATGTGGGCCTCCTCCTCCCCTTACAGCCCTCCATCCCTCTCCGAATGAGCACTCTGCGGCACTTACGACCTGCGCAACGGTCCTAAACACGCCTTTTTATGACATATGCCACTGCAAATGATACTTCCTAACACATTATTCGCAGTTGTTCCTTGTGGGTTCCAAATTTTCTTTCAGGTCCTAGGATCTTAATGATTCCAAAAGTTGTCGCAATGTGTGACTGATACATGGAGGTCGTCGTAGCACTATTTATGTTTCAGAAATATTTAACAAGTGGTATATGCAACGCAGAGGCATTGTGAGCCACAAAATTTTTCGTCACTGTGGCATTTGAATGTAATAAGTCCCTTTAGCTTTGTAAATAAAGAACCTATCTCAACATTTCTATACTCGTTAGAGAATTGTGGGCCTCCTCTTCCCCTGACAGCCCTCCTTCCCTCTCCGAATGAACAATCTGCATCACTTACGACGTACGCAACCGTCCTAAACACGCCTTTTTGTGACATATGCCACTGCAAATTAAACTTCCTAACACATTATTCGCAGTTGTTCCTTGTGGGTTCTAAATTTTCTTTCAGTTCCAAGGATCTTGATAATTACTAAAGTTGCCGCTATGTGTGACTGATACATGAAGGTCGTCGTAGCACCATTTATGTTTCATAAATATTTAACAAGTGGTATACGCAACGCAGAGGCATTGTGAGCCACAAAACTTTTCGTCACTGTGGCATTTGAATGTAATAAGTCCCTTTAGCTTTGTAAATAAAGAACCTATCTCAACATTTCTATACTCGTTAGAGAATTGTGTGCCTCCTCCTCCCCTTACAGCCCTCCTTCCCTCTCCGAATGAGCCTTCTGCGGCAATTGGTAACTTGCCACCGTCCTAAACACGCCTTTTCATGACATATGCCACTGCAAATGATACTTCCTAACACATTATTCGCAGTTTTTCGTTGTGGAGTTGCTATTGAATGTAATAAGTCCCTTTAGCTTTGTAAATAAACAACCTATCTCATCATTTCTATACTCGTTAGAGAAACGTGGGCCTCCTCCTCCCCTTACAGCCCTCCTTCCCTCTCCGAATGAGCCTTCTGCGGCAATTGGTAACTTGCCACCGTCCTAAACACGCCTTTTCATGACATATGCCACTGCAAATGATACTTCGTAACACATTATTCGCAGTTGTTCCTTGTGGGTTCTAAATCTTCTTTCAGTTCAAAGGATCTTGATGATTCCAAAAGTTATCGCAATGTGTGACTGATACATGGAGGTCGTCGTAGCACTATTTATGTTTCAGAAATATTTAACAAGTGGTATATGAAACGCAGAGGCATTGTGAGGCCAAAATTTTTCGGCACTGTGGTATTTGAATGTAATAAGTCATTTTAGCTTTGTAAATAAAGAACCTATCTCAACATTTCTATACTCGTTAGACAAATGTGGGCCTCCTCCTCCCCTTACAGCCCTCCATCCCTCTCCGAATGAGCTCTCTGCGGCACTTGCGACCTACGCAACCGTCCTAAACACGCCTTTTTATGACATATGCCACTGCAAATGACACTTCTTAACACATTATTCGCAGTTGTTCCTTGTAGATTCTAAATTTTCTTTCAGTTCCAAGGATCTTGATGATTCCAAAAGATGTCGCAATGTGTGACAGATACATGGAGGTCGTCGTAGCACTATTTATGTCTCAGAAATATTTAACAAGTGGTATATGCAACCCAGAGGCATTGTGAGCCACAATATATTTCATCACTGAGGCATTTGAATGTAATAAGTCCCTTTAGCTTTGAAATAAAGAACCTATCTCAACATTTCTATACTCGTTAGAGAATTGTGGGCCTCCTCCTCAACTTACAGCCCTCCTTCCCTCTCCGAATGAGGCTTCTGCGGCAATTGCGAACTTGCCACCGTCCTAATCACGTGTTTTTATGAAATACGCCACTGCAAATGATACTTCCTAACACATTATTCGCAGTTGATCCTTGTGGGTTCTAAATTTTCTTTCAGTTCCAAATATCTTGATGCTTCCAAAAGTTGTCACAATGTGTGACTGATACATGGAGGTCGTCGTAGCACTATTTATGCTTCAGAAATATTTAACAAGTGGTATATGCAACGCAGAGGCATTGTGAGCCACAAAATTTTTCGTCACTGTGGCATTTGAATGTAATAAGTCCATTTAGCTTTGTAAAAATAGAACCTATCTCAACATTTCTATACTCGTTAGAGAAATGTGGGCCTCCTCCTCCCCTTACAGCCCTCCTTCCCTCTCCGAATGAGCTCTCTGTGGCACTTCCCACCAACGCAACCGTCCTAAACACGCCCTTTTATGACATATGCCACTGCAAATGATACTTCCTAACACGTTATTCGCAGTTGATCCTTGTGGGTTCTAAATTTTCTTTCAGTTCCCAATATCTTGATGCTTCCAAAAGTTGTCGCAATGTGTGACTGATACATGGAGGTCGTCGTAGCACTATTTATGCTTCAGAAATATTTAACAAGTGGTATATGCAACGCAGAGGCATTGTGAGCCACAAAATTTTTCGTCACTGTGGCGTTTGAATGTAATAAGTCCCTTTAGCTTTGTAAATAAAGAACCTATCTCAACATTTCTATACTCGTTAGAGAATTGTGGGCTTCCTCCTCCCCTCACGGCCCTCCTTCCCTCTCCGAATGAGCCTTCTGCGGCAATTGCGAACTTGCCAGCGTCCTAAACACGCGTTTTAATGACATATGCCACTGCAAATGATACTTCCTAACACATTATTCGCAGTTGTTCCTTGTGGGTTCTAAATTTTCTTTCAGTTCCAAGGATCTTGATGATTCCAAAAGTTGTCGCAATGTTTGACTGATACATGGAGGCCGCCGTAGCACTATTTATGTTTCGGAAATATTTAACAAGTATTATATGCAACGCAGAGGCATTGTGAGCCACAAAATTTTTCGTCACTGTGGCATTTGAATGTAATAAGTCCCTTTAGATTTGTAAATAAAGAACCCATCTCAACATTTCTATACTCGTTAGAGAAATGTGGCCCTCCTCCTCCCCTTACAGCCCTCCTTCCCTCTCCGAATGAGCTCTCCGCGGCACTTACGACCTACGCAACCGTCCTAAACCCGCATTTTTATGACATATGCCACTGCAAATGATACTTCCTAACACATTATTCGCAGTTGTTCCTTGTGGGTTCTAAATTTTCTTTCAGTTCCAAGGATCTTGAGGATGCCAAAAGTTGTCGCAATGTGTGTCTAATACATGGAGGTCGTCGTAGCACTATTTATGTTTCAGAAATACTTAACAAGTGGTATATGCAACGCAGAGGCATTGTGAGCCACAAAATATTTCGTCACTGTGGCATTTGAATGTAATAAGTCCCTTTAGCTTTGTAAATAAAGAACCTATCTCAACATTTCTATACTCGTTAGAGAATTGCGGGCCTCCTCCTCAACTTACAGCCCTCCTTCCCTCTCCGAATGAGCCTTCTGCGGCAATTGCGAACTTGCCACCGTCCTAAACACGTGTTTTTGTGACATATGCCACTGCAAATGATACTTCCTAACACATTATCCGCAATTGTTCCTTGTGGGTTCTAAATTTTCATCAGTTCCAAGGATCTTGATGATTCCAGCAGTTGTCGCAATGTGTGACTGACACATGGAGGTCGCCGTAGCACTATTTATGTTTCAGAAATATTTAACAAGTGGTATATGCAACGCAGAGGCATTGTGAGCCACAAAATTTTCGTCACTGTGGCATTTGAATGTAATAAGTCCCTTTAGCTTTGTAAATAAGAAACCCATCTCAACATTTCTATACTCGTTAGAGAAATGTGGGCCTCCTCCTCTCCTTACAGTTCTCCTTCCCTCTCCGAAATGCTGTCTGCGGCACTTACGACCTACGCAACCGTCCTAAACACGCCTTTTTATGACATATGCCACTGCAAATGATACTTCCCAACACATTATTCGCAGTTGTTCCTTGTGAGTTCTAAATTTTCTTTCAGTTCCAAGGATCTTGATGGTTCCAAAAGTTGTCGCAATGTGTGACTGATACATGGAGGTCGCATTGCACTATTTATGTTTCAGAAATATTTAACAAGTGGTATATGCAACGCAGAGGCATTGTGAGCCACAAAATTTTTCGTCTCTGTTGAATTTGAATGTAATAAGTCCCTTCAGCTTTGTAAGTAAAGAACCTATCTCAACATTTCTATACTCGTTTGAGAAATGTGGGCCTCCTCGTCCCCTTACAGCCCTCCTTCCGTCTCCGAATGAGCTCTCTGCGGCACTTACGACCTACGCGACCGTCCTAAACACGCGTTTTTATGACATATGCCACTGCAAAAGATACTTCCTAACACATTACTCGCAGTTGTTCCTTGTGGGTTCTAAATTTTCTTTCAGTTCCAAGGGTCTTGATGATTCCAAAAGTTGTCGCAATGTGTGTCTCATACATGGAGGTCGTCGTAGCACTATTTATGTTTCATAAATATTTAACAAGTGGTATATGCAACGCAGAGGCATTGTGAGCCACAAAATTTTTCGTCACTGTGGCATTTGAATGTAATAAGTCCCTTTAGCTTTGTAAATAAAGAACCTATCTCAACATTTCTATACTCGTTAGAGAAATGTGGGCCTCCTGCTCCCCTTACAGCCCTCCTTCCCTCGCCGAATGAGCCTTCTGCGGCAATTGCGAACTTGCCACCGTCCTAAACACGCATTTTTATGACATATGCCACTGTAAATGATACTTCCTAACACATTATTCGCAGTTGTTCCTTGTGGGTTCTAAATTTTCTTTCAGTTCCAAGGATCCTGATGATTAAAAAAGTTGCCGCAATGTGTGACTGTTACATGGAGGTCGTCGTAGCACTATTTATGTTTCGGAAATATTTAACAAGTATTATATGCAACGCAGAGGCTTAGTGAGCCTCAAAATTTCTCGTCACTGTGGCATTTGAATGTAATAAGTCCCTTTAGCTTTGTAAATAAGGAACCCATCTCAACATTTCTATACTCGTTAGAGAAATGTGGGCCTCCTCCTCCCCTTACAGCCCTCCTTCCCTCTCCGAAAAGCTCTCTGCGGCACTTACGACCTACGCAACCGTCGTAAACACGCCTTTTTATGACACATGCCACTGCAAATGATACTTCCTAACGCATTATTCGCAGTTGTTTCTTGTGAGTTCTAAATTTTCTTTCAGTTCCAAGGAACTTGATGGTTCCAAAAGTTGTCGCATTGTGTGACTGATACATGGAGGTCGTCATAGCACTATTTATGTTTCAGAAATATTTAACAAGTGGTATATGCAACGCAGAGGCATTGTGAGCCACAAAATTTTTCGTCACTGTGGCATTTGAATGTAATAAGTCCCCATAGCTTTGTAAATATAGAACCTAATTCAACATTTCTATACTCGTTAGAGAAATGTGGGCCTCCTTCTTCCCTATACTGCCCTCCTTCCCTCTCCGAATGAGCTCTCTGCGGCCCTTACGACCTACGCAACCGTCCTAAACACGCCTTTTTATGACATATGCCACTGCAAATGATGCTTCCTAACACATTATTCGCAGTTGTTCCTTGTGGGTTCTAAATTCTCTTTCAGTTCCAAGTGCCCTCCGCCACACACCGTTGGGTGGCTTGCGGAGTATCAATGTAGATGTAGATTTTGATAATTACTAAAGTTGTCGCTATGTGTGACTGATACATGGAGGTCGTCGTAGCACTATTTATGTTTCATAAATATTGAACAAGTGGTATATGCAACGCAGAGGCATTGTGAGCCACAAAATTTTTCGTCACTGTGGCATTTGAATGTAATAAGTCCCTTTAGCTTTGTAAATAAAGAACCTATCTCAACATTTCTATACTCGTTAGAGAATTGTGGGCCTCCTCCTCCCCTTACAGCCCTCCTTCCCTCTCCGAATGAGCCTTCTGTGGCAATTGCGAACTTGCCACCGTCCTAAACACGCGTTTTTATGACATATGCCACTGCAAATGATACTTCCTAACACATTATTTGCAGTTGTTCCTTGTGGGTTCTAAATTTCCATTCAGTTCCACGGATCGTGATGATTCCAAAAGTTGTCGCAATGTGTGACTGATACTTGGAGGTCGTCGTAGCACTATTTATGTTTCAGAAATATTTAACAAGTGGTATATGCAACGTAGAGGCATTGTGAGCCACAAAATTTTTCGTCACTGTGGCATTTGAATGTAATAAGTCCCTTTAGCTTTGTAAATAAAGAACCTATCTCAACATTTCTGTACTCGTTAGAGAAATGTGGGCCTCCTCCTCCCCTTACAGCCCTCCTTCCCTCTCCGAATGAGCTCTCTGCGGCACTTACGACCTACGCAACCGTCCTAAACACGCCTTTTTATGACATATGCCACTGCAAATGATACTTCCTAACACATTATTCGCAGATGTTCCTTGTGGGTTCTAAATTTTCTTTCAGTTCCAAGGGTCTTGATGATTCCAAAAGTTGTCGCAATGTGTGACTGATACATGGAGGTCGTCGTAGCACTATTTATGTTTCAGAAATATTTAACAAGTGGTATATGCAACGCAGAGGCATTGTGAGCCACAAAATTTTTCGTCTCTGTGGCATTTGAATGTAATAAGTCCCTTTAGCTTTGTAAATAAAGAACCTATCTCAACATTTCTATACTCGTTAGAGAATTGTGGGCCTCCTCCTCAACTTACAGCCCTCCTTCCCTCTCCGAATGAGCCTTCTGCGGCAATTGCGAACTTGCCACCGTCCTAAACACGTGTTTTTATGACATATGCCTCTGCAAAAGATACTTCCTAACACATTATTCGCAGTTGATCCTTGTGGGTTCTAAATTTTCTTTCAGTTCCAAATATCTTGATGCTTCCAAATGTTGTCGCAATATGTGACTGATACATGCAGGTCGTCGTAGCACTATTTATGTTTCAGAAATATTTAACAAGTGGTATATGCAACGCAGAGGCATTGTGAGCCACAAAATTTTTCGTCACTGTAACATTTGAATGTAATAACTCCCTTTAGCTTTGTAAATAAAGAACCTATTACAACACTTCTATACTCGTTAGAGAAATTTGGGCCTCCTCCTCCCCTTACAGCCCTCCTTCCCTCTCCGAATGAGCTTTCTGCGGCACTTACGACCTACGCCACCGTCCTAAACACGCCTTTTTATGACATATGCCACTGCAAATGATACTTCCTAACACATTATTCGCAGTTGTTCCTTGTGGGTTCTAAATTTTCTTTCAGTTCCAAGGATCTTGATAATTACTAAAGTTGTCGCTATGTGTGACTGATACATGGAGGTCGTCGCTGCACCATTTATGTTTCATAAATATTTAACAAGTGGTATATGCAACGCAGAGGCATTGTGAGCCAAAAAATTTTTCGTCACTGTGGCATTTGAATGTAATAAGTCCCTTTAGCTTTGTAAATAAAGAACCTATCTCAACATTTCTATAGTCGTTAGAGAATTGTGGGCCTCCTCCTCCCCTTACAGCCCTCCTTCCCTCTCCGACTGAGCCTTCTGCGGCAATTGCGAACTTGCCACCGTCCTAAACACGCGTTTTTATGACATATGCCACTGCAAATGATACTTCCTAACACATTATTCGCAGTTGTTCCTTGTGGGTTCTAAATTTCCATTCAGTTCCAAGGATCTTGATGATTCCAAAAGTTGTCGCAATGTGTGACTGATACATGGAGGTCGTCGTAGCACTATTTATGTTTCAGAAATATTTAACAAGTGGTATATGCAACGCAGAGGCATTGTGAGCCACAAAATTTTTCGTCACTGTGGCATTTGAATGCAATAAGTCAATTTAGCTTTGTAAATAAAGAACCTATCTCAACATTTCTGTACTCGTTAGAGAAATGTGGGCCTCCTCCTCCCCTTACAGCCCTCCTTCCCTCTCCGAATGAGCTCTCTGCGGCACTTACGACATACGCAACCGTCCTAAACACGCCTTTTTATGACATATGCCACAGCAAATGATACTTCCTAACACATTATTCGCAGTTGGACCTTGTGGGTTCTAAATTTTCTTTCAGTTCCAAGGATCTTGATGATTCCAAAAGTTGTCGCAATGTGTGACTGATACATGGAGGTCGTCGTAGCACTATTTACGTTTCATAAATATTTAACATGTGCTATATGCAACGCAGAGGCATTGTGAGCCACAAAATTTTTCGTCACTGTGGCATTTGAATGTAATAAGTCCCTTTAGCTTTGTAAATAAAGGACCTATCTCAACATTTCTATACTCGTTAGAGAATTGTGGGCCTCCTCCTTCCCTTACAGCCCTCCTTCCCTCTCCGAATGAGCCATCTGCGGCAATTGCGAACTTGCCACCGTCCTAAACACGCGTTTTTATGACATATGCCACTGCAAATGATACTTCCTAACACATTATTCGCAGTTGGTCTTTCTGGGTTCTCAATTTTCTTTCAGTTCCAAGGATCTTGATGATTCCAAAAGTTGTCGCAATGTGTGACTGATACATGGAGGTCGTCGTAGCACTATTTATGTTTCAGAAACATTTAACAAGTGGTAAATGAAACGCAGAGGCATTGTGAGCCACAAAATTTTTCCTCACTGTGGCAGATGAATGTAATAAGTCCCTTTAGCTTTGTAAATAAAGGACCTATCTCAACATTTCTATACTCGTTAGAGAATTGTGGGCCTCCTCCTCCCCTTACAGCCCTCCTTCCCTCTCCGAATGAACCTTCTGCGGCAATTGCGAACTTGCCACCGTCCTAAACACGCGTTTTTATGACATATGCCACTGCAAATGATACTTCCTAACACATTATTCGCAGTTGTTCCTTGTGAGTTCTAAATTTCCATTCAGTTCCAAGGATCTTGATGATTCCAAAAGTTGTCGCAATGTGTGACTGATACATGGAGGTCGTCGTAGCACTATTTATATATCAGAAATATTTAACAAGTGGTATATGCAACGCAGAGGCATTGTGAGCCACAAAATTTTTCGTCACTGTGGCATTTGAATGTAATAATTCCCTGTAGCTTTGTAAATAAAGAACCTATCTCAACATTTCTGTACTCGTTAGAGAAATGTGGGCCTCCTCCTCCCCTTACAGCCCTACTTCCCTCTCCGAATGAGCTCTCTGCGGCAGTTACGACCTACGCAACCGTCCTAAACACGCCTTTTAATGACATATGCCACTGCAAATGATACTTCCTAACACATTATTCGCAGTTGTTCCTTGTGGGTTCTAAATTTTCTTTCAGTTCCAAGGATCTTGATGATTCCAAAAGTTGTCGCAATGTGTGACTGATACATGGAGGTCGTCGTAGCACTATTTATGTTTCAGAAACATTTAATAAGTGGTAAATGCAACGCAGAGGCATTGTGAGCCACAAAATTTTTCGTGACTGTGGCAGTTGAATGTAATAAGTCCCTTTAGCTTTGTAAATAAAGGACCTATCTCAACATTTCTATACTCGTTAGAGAATTGTGGGCCTCCTCCTCCCCTTACAGCCCTCCTTCCGTCTCCGAATGAGCCTTCTGCGGCAATTGCGAACTTGCCACCGTCCTAAACACGCGTTTTTATGGCATATGCCACTGCAAATGATACTTCCTAACACATTATTCGCAGTTGTTCCTTGTGAGGTCTAAATTTCCATACAGTTCCAAGGATCTTGATGATTCCAACAGTTGTCGCAATGTGTCACTGATACATGGAGGTCGTCGTAGCACTATTTATGTTTCAGAAACATTTAATAAGTGGTAAATGCAACGCAGAGGCATTGTGAGCCACAAAATTTTTCGTGACTGTGGCAGTTGAATGTAAGAAGTCCCTTTAGCTTTGTAAATAAAGAACCTATCTCAACATTTCTGTACACGTTAGACAAATGTGGGCCTCCTCCTCCCCTTACAGCCCTCCTTAGCTCTCCGAATGAGCTCTCTGCGGCAGTTACGACCTACGCAACCGTCCTCAACACGCCTTTTTATGACATATGCCACAGCAAATGATACTTGCTAACACATTATTCGCAGTTGTTCCTTGTGGGTTCTAAATTTTCTTTCAGTTCCAAGGTTCTTGATGATTCCAAAAGTTGTCGCAATGTGTGACTAATACATGGAGGTCGTCGTAGCACTATTTATGTTTCATAAATATTTAACATGTGGTATATGCAACGCAGAGGCATTGTGAGCCACAAAATTTTTCGTCACTGTGGCAGTTGAATGTAATAAGTCCCTTTAGCTTTGTAAATAAAGGACCTATCTCAACATTTCTATACTCGTTAGAGAATTGTGGGCCTCCTCCTCCCCTTACAGCCCTCCTTCCCTCTCCGAATGAGCCTTCTGCGGCAATTGCGAACTTGCCACCGTCCTAAACACGCGTTTTTATGACATATGCCACTGCAAATGATACTTCCTAACACATTATTCGCAGTTGGTCCTTGTGGGTTCTAAATTTTCTTTCAGTTCCAAAGATCTTGATGATTCCAAAAGTTGTCGCAATGTGTGACTGATACATGGAGGTCGTCGTAGCACTAGTTATGTTTCAGAAACATTTAACAAGTGGTAAATGAAACGCAGAGGCATTGTGAGCCACAAAATTTTTCCTCACTGTGGCAGTTGAATGTAATAAGTCCCTTTAGCTTTGTAAATAAAGGACCTATCTCAACATTTCTATACTCGTTAGAGAATTGTGGGCCTCCTCCTCCCCTTACAGCCCTCCTTCCCTCTCCGAATGACCCTTCTGCGGCAATTGCGAACTTGCCACCGTCCTAAACACGCGTTTTTATGACATATGCCACTGCAAATGTTACTTCCTAACACATTATTCGCAGTTGTTCCTTGTGAGTTCTAAATTTCCATTCAGTTCCAAGGATCTTGATGTTTCCAAAAGTTGTCGCAATGTGTGACTGATACATGGAGGTCGTCGTAGCACTATTTATGTATCAGAAATATTTAACAAGTGGTATATGCAACGCAGAGGCATTGTGAGCCACAAAATTTTTCGTCACTGTGGCATTTGAATGTAATAATTCCCTGTAGCTTTGTAAATAAAGAACCTATCTCAACATTTCTGTACTCGTTAGAGAAATGTGGGCCTCCTCCTCCCCTTACAGCCCTCCTTCCCTCTCCGAATGAGCTCTCTGCGGCAGTTACGACCTACGCAACCGTCCTAAACACGCCTTTTTATGACATATGCCACTGCAAATGATACTTCCTAACACATTATTCGCAGTTGTTCCTTGTGGGTTCTAAATTTTCTTTCAGTTCCAAGGATCTTGATAATTACTAAAGTTGTCGCTATGTGTGACTGATACATGGAGGTCGTCGTAGCACTATTTACGTTTCATAAATATTTAACATGTGCTATATGCAACGCAGAGGCATTGTGAGCCACAAAATTTTTCGTCACTGTGGCATTTGAATGTAATAAGTCCCTTTAGCTTTGTAAATAAAGGACCTATCTCAACATTTCTATACTCGTTAGAGAATTGTGGGCCTCCTCCTTCCCTTACAGCCCTCCTTCCCTCTCCGAATGAGCCATCTGCGGCAATTGCGAACTTGCCACCGTCCTAAACACGCGTTTTTATGACATATGCCACTGCAAATGATACTTCCTAACACATTATTCGCAGTTGGTCTTTCTGGGTTCTCAATTTTCTTTCAGTTCCAAGGATCTTGATGATTCCAAAAGTTGTCGCAATGTGTGACTGATACATGGAGGTCGTCGTAGCACTATTTATGTTTCAGAAACATTTAACAAGTGGTAAATGAAACGCAGAGGCATTGTGAGCCACAAAATTTTTCCTCACTGTGGCAGATGAATGTAATAAGTCCCTTTAGCTTTGTAAATAAAGGACCTATCTCAACATTTCTATACTCGTTAGAGAATTGTGGGCCTCCTCCTCCCCTTACAGCCCTCCTTCCCTCTCCGAATGAACCTTCTGCGGCAATTGCGAACTTGCCACCGTCCTAAACACGCGTTTTTATGACATATGCCACTGCAAATGATACTTCCTAACACATTATTCGCAGTTGTTCCTTGTGAGTTCTAAATTTCCATTCAGTTCCAAGGATCTTGATGATTCCAAAAGTTGTCGCAATGTGTGACTGATACATGGAGGTCGTCGTAGCACTATTTAAATATCAGAAATATTTAACAAGTGGTATATGCAACGCAGAGGCATTGTGAGCCACAAAATTTTTCGTCACTGTGGCATTTGAATGTAATAATTCCCTGTAGCTTTGTAAATAAAGAACCTATCTCAACATTTCTGTACTCGTTAGAGAAATGTGGGCCTCCTCCTCCCCTTACAGCCCTACTTCCCTCTCCGAATGAGCTCTCTGCGGCAGTTACGACCTACGCAACCGTCCTAAACACGCCTTTTAATGACATATGCCACTGCAAATGATACTTCCTAACACATTATTCGCAGTTGTTCCTTGTGGGTTCTAAATTTTCTTTCAGTTCCAAGGATCTTGATGATTCCAAAAGTTGTCGCAATGTGTGACTGATACATGGAGGTCGTCGTAGCACTATTTATGTTTCAGAAACATTTAATAAGTGGTAAATGCAACGCAGAGGCATTGTGAGCCACAAAATTTTTCGTGACTGTGGCAGTTGAATGTAATAAGTCCCTTTAGCTTTGTAAATAAAGGACCTATCTCAACATTTCAATACTCGTTAGAGAATTGTGGGCCTCCTCCTCCCCTTACAGCCCTCCTTCCGTCTCCGAATGAGCCTTCTGCGGCAATTGCGAACTTGCCACTGTCCTAAACACGCGTTTTTATGGCATATGCCACTGCAAATGATACTTCCTAACACATTATTCGCAGTTGTTCCTTGTGAGGTCTAAATTTCCATACAGTTCCAAGGATCTTGATGATTCCAACAGTTGTCGCAATGTGTGACTGATACATGGAGGTCGTCGTAGCACTATTTATGTTTCAGAAACATTTAATAAGTGGTAAATGCAACGCAGAGGCATTGTGAGCCACAAAATTTTTCGTGACTGTGGCAGTTGAATGTAAGAAGTCCCTTTAGCTTTGTAAATAAAGAACCTATCTCAACATTTCTGTACACGTTAGACAAATGTGGGCCTCCTCCTCCCCTTACAGCCCTCCTTAGCTCTCCGAATGAGCTCTCTGCGGCAGTTACGACCTACGCAACCGTCCTCAACACGCCTTTTTATGACATATGCCACAGCAAATGATACTTGCTAACACATTATTCGCAGTTGTTCCTTGTGGGTTCTAAATTTTCTTTCAGTTCCAAGGTTCTTGATGATTCCAAAAGTTGTCGCAATGTGTGACTAATACATGGAGGTCGTCGTAGCACTATTTATGTTTCATAAATATTTAACATGTGGTATATGCAACGCAGAGGCATTGTGAGCCACAAAATTTTTCGTCACTGTGGCAGTTGAATGTAATAAGTCCCTTTAGCTTTGTAAATAAAGGACCTATCTCAACATTTCTATACTCGTTAGAGAATTGTGGGCCTCCTCCTCCCCTTACAGCCCTCCTTCCCTCTCCGAATGAGCCTTCTGCGGCAATTGCGAACTTGCCACCGTCCTAAACACGCGTTTTTATGACATATGCCACTGCAAATGATACTTCCTAACACATTATTCGCAGTTGGTCCTTGTGGGTTCTAAATTTTCTTTCAGTTCCAAAGATCTTGATGATTCCAAAAGTTGTCGCAATGTGTGACTGATACATGGAGGTCGTCGTAGCACTAGTTATGTTTCAGAAACATTTAACAAGTGGTAAATGAAACGCAGAGGCATTGTGAGCCACAAAATTTTTCCTCACTGTGGCAGTTGAATGTAATAAGTCCCTTTAGCTTTGTAAATAAAGGACCTATCTCAACATTTCTATACTCGTTAGAGAATTGTGGGCCTCCTCCTCCCCTTACAGCCCTCCTTCCCTCTCCGAATGACCCTTCTGCGGCAATTGCGAACTTGCCACCGTCCTAAACACGCGTTTTTATGACATATGCCACTGCAAATGTTACTTCCTAACACATTATTCGCAGTTGTTCCTTGTGAGTTCTAAATTTCCATTCAGTTCCAAGGATCTTGATGTTTCCAAAAGTTGTCGCAATGTGTGACTGATACATGGAGGTCGTCGTAGCACTATTTATGTATCAGAAATATTTAACAAGTGGTATATGCAACGCAGAGGCATTGTGAGCCACAAAATTTTTCGTCACTGTGGCATTTGAATGTAATAATTCCCTGTAGCTTTGTAAATAAAGAACCTATCTCAACATTTCTGTACTCGTTAGAGAAATGTGGGCCTCCTCCTCCCCTTACAGCCCTCCTTCCCTCTCCGAATGAGCTCTCTGCGGCAGTTACGACCTACGCAACCGTCCTAAACACGCCTTTTTATGACATATGCCACTGCAAATGATACTTCCTAACACATTATTCGCAGTTGTTCCTTGTGGGTTCTAAATTTTCTTTCAGTTCCAAGGATCTTGATGATTCCATAAGTTGTCGCAATGTGTGACTGATACATGGAGGTCGTCGTAGCACTATTTATGTTTCAGAAACATTTAATAAGTGGTAAATGAAACGCAGAGGCATTGTGAGCCAAAAAATTTTTCCTCATTGTGGCAGTTGAATGTAATAAGTCCCTTTAGCTTTGTAAATAAAGGACCTATCTCAACATTTCTACACTCATTAGAGCAATTCGGGCCTCCTCCTCCCCTTACAGCCCTCGTTCCCTCTCCGAATGAGCCTTCTGCGGCAATTGCGAACTTGCCACCGTCCTAAACACGCGTTTTTTTGACATATGCCATTGCAAATGATACTTCCTACCACATTATTCGCAGTTGGTGCTTGTGGGTTCTATATTTTCTTTCAGTTCCAAGGATCTTGAAGATTCCCAAAGTTGCCGCAATGTGTGACTGTTACATGGAGGTCGTCGTAGCACTATTTATGTTTCAGAAACATTTAACAAGTGGTATATGCAACGCAGAGGCGTTGTGAGCCACAAAATTTTTCGTCACTGTGGCAGTTGAATGTAATAAGTCCCTTTAGCTTTGTAAATAAATTACCTATCTCAACATTGCTATACTCGTTAGAGAGTTGTGGGCCTCCTCCTCCCCTTACAGCCCTCCTTCCCTCTCCGAATGAGCCTTCTGCGGCAATTGCGAACTTGCCACCGTCCTAAACACGCGTTTTTATGACATATGCCACTGCAAATGATACTTCCTAACACATTATTCGCAGTTGTTCCTTGTGGGTTCTAAATTTTCTTTCAGTTCCAAGGTTCTTGATGATTCCAAAAGTTGTCGCAATGTGTGACTTATACATGGAGGTCGTCGTAGCACTATTTATGTTTCATAAATATTTAACATGTGGTATATGCAACGCAGAGGCATGTTGAGCCACAAAATTTTTCGTGACTGTGGCATTTGAATGTAATAAGTCCCATTAGCTTTGTAAATAAAGAACCTATCTCAACATTTCTATACTCGTTACAGAAATGTGGGCCTCCTCCTCCCCTTACAGCCCTCCTTCCCTCTCCGAATGAGCTCTCTGCGGCACTTACTACCTACGTAACCGTAATAAACACGCCTTTTTGTGACATATGCCACTGCAAATGATACTTCCTACCACATTATTCGCAGTTGTTCCTTGTGGGTTCTAAATTGACTTTCTGTTCCAAGGATCTTGATGATTCCAAAAATTGTTGCAATGTGTGACTGATATATGGAGGTCGTCGTAACACTATTTATATTTCAGAAATATTTAGCAAGTGGTATATGCAACGCAGAGGCATTGTGAGCCACAAAATTTTTCGTCACTGTGGCAGTTGAATGTAATAAGTCCCTTTAGCTTTGTAAATAAAGAACCTATCTCAACATTTCTATACTCGTTAGAGAATTGTGGGCCTCCTCCTCCCCTTACAGCCCTCCTTCCCTCTCCGAATGAGCCTTCTGCGGCAATTGCGAACTTGCCACCGTCCTAAACACGCGTTTTTATGACATATGCCACTGCAAATGATACTTCCTAACACATTACTCGCAGTTGGTCCTTGTGGGTTCTAAATTTTCTTTCAGTTCCAAGGATCTTGATGATTCCAAAAGTTGTCGCAATGTGTGACTGATACATGGAGGTCGTCGTAGCACTATTTATGTTTCAGAAATATTTAACAAGTGGTATATGCAACGCAGAGGCATTGTGAGCCACATAATTTTTCGTCACTGTGGCATTTGAATGTAATAAGTCCCTTTAGCTTTGTAAATAAAGGACCTATCTCAACATTTCTATACTCATTAGAGCAATTTGGGCCTCCTCCTCCTCTTACAGCCCTCGTTCCCTCTCCGAATGAGCCTTCTGCGGCAATTGCGAACTTGCCACCGTCCTAAACACGCGTTTTTATGACATATGCCACTGCAAATGATACTTCCTAACACATTATTCGCAGTTGTTCCTTGTGGGTTCTAAATTTTCTTTCAGTTCCAAGGTTCTTGATGATTCCAAAAGTTGTCGCAATGTGTGACTAATACATGGAGGTCGTCGTAGCACTATTTATGTTTCATAAATATTTAACATGTGGTATATGCAACGCAGAGGCATGTTGAGCCACAAAATTTTTCGTGACTGTGGCATTTGAATGTAATAAGTCCCATTAGCTTTGTAAATAAAGAACCTATCTCAACATTTCTATACTCGTTAGAGAAATGTGGGCCTCCTCCTCCCCTTACAGCCCTCCTTCCCTCTCCGAAAGAGCTCTCTGCGGCACTTACGTCCTACGCAACCGTCCTAAACACGCCTTTTTATGACATATGCCACTGCAAATGATACTTCCTAACACATTATTCGCACTTGGTCCTTGTGGGTTCTAAATTTTCTCTCAGTTCCAAGGATCTTGATGATTCCAAAAGTTGTCGCAATGTGTGACTGATACATGGAGGTCGTCGTAGCACTATTTATGTTTCAGAAACATTTAACAAGTGGTAAATGCAACGCAGAGGCATTGTGAGACACAAAATTTTTCGTCACTGTGGCAGTTGAATGTAATAAGTCCCTTTAGCTTTGTAAATAAAGAACCTATCTCAACATTCCTATACTCGTTAGAGAATTGTGGGGCTCCTCCTCCCCTTACAGCCCTCCTTCCCTCTCCGAATGAGCCTTCTGCAACAATTGCGAACTTGCCACCGTCCTAAACACGCGTTTTTATGACATATGACACTGCAAATGATACTTCCTAACACATTATTCGCAGTTGTTCCTTGTGGGTTCTAAATTTTCTTTCAGTTCCAAGGATCTTGATGATTCCAAAAGTTGTCGCAATGTGTGACTGATACATGGAGGTCGTCGTAGCACTATTTATGTTTGAGAAATATTTAACAAGTGGTATATGCAACGCAGAGGCATTGCGAGCCACAAAATTTTTCGTCACTGTGGCATTTGAATGTAATAAGTCCCTTTAGCTTTGTAAATAAAGGACCTATCTCAACATTTCTATACTCGTTAGAGAAATGTGGGCCTCCTCCTCCCCTTACAGCCCTCCTTCCCTCTCCGAATGAGCCTTCTGCGGCAATTGCGAACTTGCCACCGTCCTAAACACGCGTTTTTATGACATATGCCATTGCAAATGATACTTCCTAACACATTATTCGCAGTTGGTCCTTGTGGGTTCTAAATTTTCTTTCAGTTCCAAGGATCTTGATGATTCCCAAAGTTGCCGCAATGTGTGACTGTTACATGGAGGTCGTCGTAGCACTATTTATGTTTCAGAAACATTTAACAAGTGGTATATGCAACGCAGAGGCATTGCGAGCCACAAAATTTTTCGTCACTGTGGCAGTTGAATGTAATAAGTCCCTTTAGCTTTGTAAATAAAGAACCTATCTCACCATTTCTGTACTCGTTAGACAAATGTGGGCCTCCTCCTCCCCTTACAGAACTCCTTCGCTCTCCGAATGAGCTCTCTGCGGCAGTTACGACCTACGCAACCGTCCTCAACACGCCTTTTTATGACATATGCCACAGCAAATGATACTTGCTAACACATTATTCGCAGTTGTTCCTTGTGGGTTCTAAATTTTCTTTCAGTTCCAAGGTTCTTGATGATTCCAAAAGTTGTCGCAATGTGTGACTGATACATGGAGGTCGTCGTAGCACTATTTATGTTTCAGAAATATTTAACATGTGGTATATGCAACGCAAAGGCATTGTGAGCCACAAAATTTTTCGTGACTGTGGCATTTGAATGTAATAAGTCCCTTTAGCTTTGTAAATAAAGAACCTATCACAACATTTCTATACTCGTTAGAGAAATGTAAGCCTCTTCCTCACCTTACAGCCCTCCTTCCCTCTCCGAATGAGCTCTCTTGCGGCACTTACGACCTACGCAACCGTCCTAAACACGCCTTGTTATGACATATGCCACTGCAAATGATACTTCCTAACACATTATTCGCAGTTGTTCCATGTGGGTTCTAAATTTTCTTTCAGTTCCAAGGATCTTGATGATTCCAAAAGTTGTCGCAATGTGTGACTGATACATGGAGGTCGTCGTAGCACTATTTATGTTTCAGAAATATTTAACAAGGGGTATATGCAACGCAGAGGCATTGTGAGCCACAAAATTTTTCGCCACTGTGGCATTTGAGTGTAATAAGTCAATTTAGCTTTGTAAATAAAGAACCTATCTCAACATTTCTGTACTCGTTAGAGAAATGTGGGCCTCCTCCTCCCCTTACAGTCCTCCATCGCTCTCCGAATGAGCTCTCTGCGGCAAATACGACCTACGCAACCGTCTTAAACACGCGTTTTTATGACATATGCCACTGCAAATGATATTTCCTAACACATTATTCGCAGTTGTTCCTTGTGGGTTCTAAATTTCCATTCAGTTCCAAGGATCTTGATGATTCCAAAAGTTGTCGCAATGTGTGACTGATACATGGAGGTCGTCGTAGCACTATTTATGTTTCAGAAATATTTAACAAGTGGTATGTGCAACGCAGAGGCATTGTGAGCCACAAAATTTTTCGTCACTGTGGCATTTGAATGTAGTAAGTTCCTTTAGCTTTGTAAATAAAGAACCTATCTCAACATTTCTGTACTCGTTAGAGAAATGTGGGCCTCCTCCTCCCCTTACAGCCCTCCTTCGCTCTCCGAATGAGCTCTCTGCGGCGGTTACGACCTACGCAACCGTCCTAAACACGCCTTTTTATGACATATGCCACTGCAAATGTTACCTCCTAACACATTATTCGCAGTTGTTTCTTGTGGGCTCTAAATTTTCTTTCAGTTCCAAGGATCTTGATGATTCCAAAAGTTGTCGCAATGTGTGACTGATACATGGAGGTCGTCGTAGCACTATTTATGTTTCAGAAATATTTAACAAGTGGTATATGCAACGCAGAGGCATTGTGAGCCACAAAATTTTTCGCCACTGTGGCATTTGAATGTAATAAGTCCCTTTAGCTTTGTAAATAAAGAACCTATCTCAACATTTCTATACTCGTTAGAGAAATGTGGGCCTCCTCCTCCCCTTACAGCCATCCTTCCCTCTCCGAATGAGCTCTCTGCGGCACTTACGACCTACGCAACCGTCCTAAACACGCCATTTTATGACATATGCCACTGCAAATGATACTTCCTAACACATTATTCGCAGTTGTTCCTTGTGGGTTCTAAATTTTCTTTGAGTTCCAAGGATCTTGATAATTCCAAAAGTTGTCGCAATGTGTGACTGATACATGGAGGTCGTCGTAGCACTATTTATGTTTCAGAAATATTTAGCAAGTGGTATATGCAACGCAGAGGCATTGTGAGCCACAAAAAGTTTACGTCACTGTGGCATTTGAATGTAATAAGTCCCTTTAGCTTTGTAAATAAAGAACCTATCTCAACATTTCTATACTCGTTAGAGAAATGTGGGCCTCCTCCTCCCCTTACAGCCCTCCTTCCCTCTCCGAATGAGCCTTCAGCGGCAATTGCGAACTTGCCACCGTCCTAAACACACGTTTTTATGACATATGCCATTGCAAATGATACTTCCTAACACATTATTCGCAGTTGTTCCTTGTGGGTTCTAAATTTTCTTTCAGTTCCAAGGATCTTGATGATTCCCAAAGTTGTCGCAATGTGTGACTGATACATGGACGTCGTCGTAGCACTATTTATGTTTCAGAAACATTTAACAAGTGGTATATGCAACGCAGAGGCATTGTGAGCCACAAAATTTCTCGTCCCTGTGGCAGTTGAATGTAATAAGTCCCTTTAGCTTTGTAAATAAAGGACCTATGTCAACATTTCTATACTCGTTAGAGAATTGTGGGCCTCCTCGTCCCCTTACAGCCCTCCTTCCCTCTCCGAATGAGCCTTCTGCGGCAATTGCGAACTTGCCACCGTCCTAAACACGCGTTTTTATGACATATGCCACTGCAAATGATACTTCCTAACACATTATTCGCAGTTGTTCCTTGTGGGTTCTAAATTTCCTTTCAGTTCCAAGGTTCTTGATGATTCCAAAAGTTGTCGCAATGTGTGACTGATACATGGAGGTCGTCGTAGCACTATTTAAGTTTCATAAATATTTAACATGTGGTATATGCAACGCAGAGGCATTGTGAGCCACAAAAGTTTTCGTGACTGTGGCATTTGAATGTAATAAGTCCCTTTAGCTTTGTAAATATAGAACCTATCTCAACATTTCTACACTCGTTAGTGAAATGTGGGCCTCCTCCTCCCCTTACAGCCCTCCTTCCCTCTCCGAATGTGCTCTCTGCGGCAGTTACGACCTACGCAACCGTCCTGAACACGCCTTTTTATGACATATGCCACTGCAAATGATACTTCCTAACACATTATTCGCAGTTGTTCCATGTGGGTTCTAAATTTTCTTTCAGTTCCAAGGATCTTGACGATTCCAAAAGTTGTCACAATGTGTGACTGATACATGGAGGTCGTCGTAGCACTATTTATGTTTCAGAAATATTTAACAAGTGGTATATGCAACGCAGAGGCATTGTGAGCCACAAAATTTTTCGCCACTGTGGCATTTGAGTGTAATAAGTCCCTTTAGCTTTGTAAATAAGGAGCCTATCTCAACATTTCTATACTCGTTAGAGAATTGTGGGCCTCCTCCTCCCCTTACAGCCCTCCTTCCCTCTCCGAATGAGCACTCTGCGGCACTTACGACCTAAGCAACAGTCCTAAACACGCCTTTTTGTGACATATGCCACTGCAAATGATACTTCCTAACACATTATTCGCAGTTGTTCCTTGTGGGTTGTAAATTTCCTTTCAGTTCCAAGGATCTTGATGACTCCAAAAATTGTTGCAATGTGTGACTGATATATGGAGGTCGTCGTAACACTATTTATGTTTCAGAAATATTTAGCAAGTGGTATACGCAACGCAGAGGCATTGTGAGCCACAAAATTCTTCGTCACTGTGGCAGTTGAATGTAATAAGTCCCTTTAGCTTTGTAAATAAAGGACCTATCTCAACATTTCTATACTCGTTAGAGAATTGTGGTCCTCCTCCTCCCCTTACAGCCCTCCTTCCCTCTCCGAATGAGCCTTCTGCGGCAATTGCGAACTTGCCACCGTCCTAAACACGCGTTTTTATGACATATGCCACTGCAAATGATACTTCCTAACACATTATTCGCAGTTGTTCCTTGTGAGTTCTAAATTTCCATTCAGTTCCAAGGATCTTGATGATTCCAAAAGTTGTCGCAATGTGTGACTGATACATGGAGGTCGTCGTAGCACTATTTATATTTGAGAAATCTTTAACAAGTGGTATATGCAACGCAGAGGCATTGTGAGCCACAAAATTTTTCGTCACTGTGGCATTTGAATGTAATAAGTCCCTTTAGCTTTGTTAATAAAGAACCTATCTCAACATATCTGTACTCGTTAGACAAATGTGGGCCTCCTCCTCCCTTACAGCCCTCCTTCGCTCTCTGAATGAGCTCTCTGTGGCAAATACGACCTACGCAACCGTCTTAAACACGCCTTTTTATGACATATGCCACTGCAAATGATACTTCCTAACACATTATTCGCAGTTGTTCCTTGTGGGTTCTACATTTTCTTTCAGTTCCAAGGATCTTGATGATTCCAAAAGTTGTCGCAATTTGTGACTGATACATGGAGGTCGTCGTAGCACTATTTATGTTTCAGAAATATTTAACAAGTGGTATATGCAACGCAGAGGCATTGTGAGCCACAAAATTTTTCGTCACTGTGGCAGTAGAATGAAATAAGTCCCTTTAGCTTTGTAAATAAAGAACCTATCTCAACATTTCTGTACTCGTTAGGGAAATGTGGGCCTCCTCCTCCCCTTACAGCCCTCCTTCCCTCTCCGAATGAGCTCTCTGCGGCACTTACGACCTACGCAACCGTCATAAACACGCCTTTTTATGACATATGCCACTGCAAATGATACTTCCTAACACATTAATCGCAGTTGTTCCTTGTGGGTTCTAAATTTTCTTTCAGTTCCAAGGTTCTTGATGATTCCAAAAGTTGTCGCAATGTGTGACTGATACATGGAGGTCGTCGTAGCACTATTTATGTTTCAGAAATATTTAACAAGTGGTATGTGCAACGCAGAGGCATTGTGAGCCACAAAATTTTTCGTCACTGTGGCATTTGAATGTAATAAGTCCCTTTAGCTTTGTAAATAAAGAACCTATCTCAACATTTCTATACTCGTTAGAGAAATGTGGGCCTCCTCCTCCCCTTACAGCCCTCCTTCCCTCTCCGAATGAGCTCTCTGCGGCCCTTACGACCTACGCAACCGTCCTAAACACGCCTTTTTATGACATATGCCACTGCAAATGATACTTCCTAACACATTATTCGCAGTTGTTCCATGTGGGTTCTAAATTTCCTTTTAGTTCCAAGGATCTTGATGATTCCAAAAGTTGTCGCAATGTGTGACTGATACATGGAGGTCGTCGTAGCACTATTTATGTTTCAGAAATATTTTACAAGTGGTATATGCAACGCAGAGGCATTGTGAGCCACAAAATTTTTCGTCACTTTGGCATTTGAATGTAATAAGTCCCTTTAGCTTTGTAAATAAAGAACATATCTCAACATTTCTATACTCGTTAGAGAAATGTGGGCCTCCTCTTCCCCTTACAGACCTCCTTCCCTCTCCGAATGAGCTCTCTGCGGCCCTTACGACCTACGCAACCGTCCTAAACACGCCTTTTTATGACATATGCCACTGCAAATGATACTTCCTAACACATTATTCGCAGTTGTTCCATGTGGGTTCTAAATTTTCTTTCAGTTCCAAGGATCTTGATGATTCCAAAAGTTGTCGCAATGTGTGACTGATACATGGAGGTCGTCGTAGCACTATTTATGTTTCAGAAATATTTAACAAGTGGTATATGCAACGCAGAGGCATTGTGAGCCACAAAATTTTTCGTCACTGTGGCATTTGAATGTAATAAGTCCCTTTAGCTTTGTAAATAAAGGACCTATCTCAACATTTTTATACTCGTTAGAGAAATGTGGGCCTCCTCCTCCCCTTACAGCCCTTCTTCCCTCTCCGAATGACCCTTCTGCGGCAATTGCGAACTTGCCACCGTCCTAAACACGCGTTTTTATGACATATGCCACTGCAAATGATACTTCCTAACACATTATTCGCAGTTGTTCCTTGTGGGTTCTAAATTTTCTCTCAGTTCCACGGATCTTGATGATTCCAAAAGTTGTCGCAATGTGTGACTGATACATGGAGGTCGTCGTCGCACTATTTATGTTTCAGAAATATTTAACAAGTGGTATATGCAACGCAGAGGCATTGTGAGCCACAAAATTTTTCGTCACTGTGGCAGTTGAATGTAATAAGTCCCTTTAGCTTTGTAAATAAAGAACCTATCTCAACATTTCTATACTCGTTAGAGAAATGTGGGCCTCCTCCTCCCCTTACAGCCCTCCTTCCCTCTCCGAATGAGCTCTCTGCGGCCCTTACGACCTACGCAACCGTCCTAAACACGCCTTTTTATGACATATGCCACTGCAAATGATACTTCCTAACACATTATTCGCAGTTGTTCCTTGTGGGTTCTAAATTTTCTTTCAGTTCCAAGGATCTTGATGATTCCAAAAGTTGTCGCAATGTGTGACTGATACATGGAGGTCGTCGTAGCACTATTTATGTTTCAGAAATATTTAACAAGTGGTATATGCAACGCAGAGGCATTGTGAGCCACAAAATTTTTCGTCACTGTGGCAGTTGAATGTAATAAGTCCCTTTAGCTTTGTAAATAAAGGACCTATCTCAACATTTCTATACTCGTTAGAGAATTGTGGGCCTCCTCCTCCCCTTACAGCCCTCCTTCCCTCTCCGATTGAGCCTTCGGCGGCAATTGCGAACTTGCCACTGTCCTAAACACGCGTTTTTATGACATATGCCACTACAAATGATACTTCCTAACATATTATTCGCAGTTGGTCCTTGTGGGTTCTAAATTTTCTTTCAGTTCCAAGGATCTTGATGATTCCAAAAGTTGTTGCAATGTGTGACTGATACATGGAGGTCGTCGTAGCACTATTTACGTTTCAGAAATATTTAACAAGTGGTATATGCAACGCGGAGGCATTGTGAGCCACAAAATTTTTCGTCACTGTGGCATTTGAATGTAATAAGTCCCTTTAGCTTTGTAAATAATGAACCTATCTCAACATTTTTATACTCGTTAGAGAAATGTGGGCCTCCTCCTCCCCTTACAGCCCTCCTTCCCTCTCCGAATGACCCTTCTGCGGCAATTGCGAACTTGCCACCGTCTTAAACACGCGTTTTTATGACATATGCCACTGCAAATGATACTTCCTAACACATTATTCGCAGTTGTTCCTTGTGGGTTCTAAATTTTCTCTCAGTTCCAAGGATCTTGATGATTCCAAAAGTTGTCGCAATGTGTGACTGATACATGGAGGTCGTCGTAGCACTATTTATGTTTCAGAAATATTTAACAAGTGGTATATGCAACGCAGAGGCATTGTGAGCCACATAATTTTTCGTCACTGTGGCAGTTGAATGTAATAAGTCCCTTTAGCTTTGTAAATAAAGAACCTATCTCAATATTTCTGTACTCGTTAGAGAAATGTGGGCCTCCTCCTCCCCTTACAGCCCTCCTTCCCTCTCCGAATGAGCTGTCTGCGGCACTTACGACCTACGCAACCGTCCTAAACACGCCTTTTTATGACATATGCCACTGCAAATGATACTTCCTAACACATTATTCACAGTTGTTCCTTGTGGGTTCTAAATTTTCTTTCAGTTCCAAGGATCTTGAGGATGCCAAAAGTTGTCGCAATGTGTGACTGATACATGGAGGTCTTCGTCGCACTATTTATGTTTCAGAAATATTTAACAAGTGGTATATGCAACGTAGAGGCATTGTGAGCCACAAAATTTTTCGTCACTGTGGCAGTTGAATGTAATAAGTCCCTTTAGCTTTGTAAATAATGAACCTATCTCAACATTTCTATACTCGTTAGAGAAATGTGGGCCTCCTCCTCCCCTTACAGCCCTCCTTCCGTCTCCGAATGACCCTTCTGCGGCAATTGCGAACTTGCCACCGTCCTAATTACGCGTTTTTATGACATATGCCACTGCTAATGATACTTCCTAACACATTATTCGCAGTTGGTCCTTGTGGGTTCTAAATTTCCATTCAGTTCCAAGGATCTTGATGATTTCAAAAGTTGTCGCAATGTGTGACTGATACATGGAGGTCGTCGTAGCACTATTTATGTTTCAGAAATATTTAACAAGTGGTATATGCAACGCAGAGGCATTGTGAACCACAAAATTTTTCGTCACTGTGGCAGTAGAATGTAATAAGTCCCTTTAGCTTTGTAAATAAGGAACCTATCTCAATATTTCTGTACTCGTTAGGGAAATGTGGGCCTCCTCCTCCCCTTACAGCCCTCCTTCCCTCTCCGAATGAGCTCTCTGCGGCAGTTACGACCTACGCAACCGTCCTAAACACGCCTTTTTATGACATATGCCACTGCAAATGATACTTCCTAACACATTATTCGCAGTTGTTCCATGTGGGTTCTAAATTTTCTTTCAGTTCCAAGGATCTTGATGATTCCAAAAGTTGTCGCAATGTGTGACTGATACATGGAGGTCGTCGTAGCACTATTTATGTTTCAGAAATATTTTACAAGTGGTATATGCAACGCAGAGGCATTGTGAGCCACAAAATTTTTCGTCACTTTGGCATTTGAATGTAATAAGTCCCTTTAGCTTTGTAAATAAAGAACCTATCTCAACATTTCTATACTCGTTAGAGAAATGTGGGCCTCCTCTTCCCCTTACAGACCTCCTTCCCTCTCCGAATGAGCTCTCTGCGGCCCTTACGACCTACGCAACCGTCCTAAACACGCCTTTTTATGACATATGCCACTGCAAATGATACTTCCTAACACATTATTCGCAGTTGTTCCATGTGGGTTCTAAATTTTCTTTCAGTTCCAAGGATCTTGATGATTCCAAAAGTTGTCGCAATGTGTGACTGATACATGGAGGTCGTCGTAGCACTATTTATGTTTCAGAAATATTTAACAAGTGGTATATGCAACGCAGAGGCATTGTGAGCCACAAAATTTTTCGTCATTGTGGCATTTGAATGTAATAAGTCCCTTTAGCTTTGTAAATAATGAACCTATCTCAACATTTTTATACTCGTTAGAGAAATGTGGGCCTCCTCCTCCCCTTACAGCCCCCGTTCCCTCTCCGAATGACCCTTCTGCGGCAATTGCGAACTTGCCACCGTCCTAAACACTCGTTTTTATGACATATGCCACTGCAAATGATACTTCCTAACACAATATTCGCAGTTGTTCCTTGTGGGTTCTAAATTTTCTCTCAGTTCCACGGATCTTGATGATTCCAAAAGTTGTCGCAATGTGTGACTGATACATGGAGGTCGTCGTCGCACTATTTATGTTTCAGAAATATTTAACAAGTGGCATATGCAACGCAGAGGCATTGTGAGCCACAAAATTTTTCGTCACTGTGGCATTTGAATGTAATAAGTCCCTTTAGCTTTGTAAATAAAGAACCTATCTCAACATTTCTATACTCGTTAGAGAAATGTGGGCCTCCTCCTCCCCTTACAGCCCTCCTTCCCTCTCCGAATGAGCTCTCTGCGGCCCTTACGACCTACGCAACCGTCCTAAACACGCCTTTTTATGACATATGCCACTGCAAATGAAACTTCCTAACACATTATTCGCAGTTGTTCCTTGTGGGTTCTAAATTTTCTTTCAGTTCCAAGGATCTTGATGATTCCAAAAGTTGTTGCAATGTGTGACTGATACATGGAGGTCGTCGTAGCACTATTTACGTTTCAGAAATATTTAACAAGTGGTATATGCAACGCGGAGGCATTGTGAGCCACAAAATTTTTCGTCACTGTGGCATTTGAATGTAATAAGTCCCTTTAGCTTTGTAAATAATGAACCTATCTCAACATTTTTATACTCGTTAGAGAAATGTGGGCCTCCTCCTCCCCTTACAGCCCTCCTTCCCTCTCCGAATGACCCTTCTGCGGCAATTGCGAACTTGCCACCGTCCTAAACACGCGTTTTTATGACATATGCCACTGCAAATGATACTTCCTAACACATTATTCGCAGTTGTTCCTTGTGGGTTCTAAATTTTCTCTCAGTTCCAAGGATCTTGATGATTCCAAAAGTTGTCGCAATGTGTGACTGATACATGGAGGTCGTCGTAGCACCATTTATGTTTCAGAAATATTTAACAAGTGGTATATGCAACGCAGAGGCATTGTGAGCCACAAAATTTTTCGTCACTGTGGCAGTTGAATGTAATAAGTCCCTTTAGCTTTGTAAATAAAGAACCTATCTCAATATTTCTGTACTCGTTAGAGAAATGTGGGCCTCCTCCTCCCCTTACAGCCCTCCTTCCCTCTCCGAATGAGCTGTCTGCGGCACTTACGACCTACGCAACCGTCCTAAACACGCCTTTATATGACATATGCCACTGCAAATGATACTTCCTAACACATTATTCACAGTTGTTCCTTGTGGGTTCTAAATTTTCTTTCAGTTCCAAGGATCTTGAGGATGCCAAAAGTTGTCGCAATGTGTGACTGATACATGGAGGTCGTCGTCGCACTATTTATGTTTCAGAAATATTTAACAAGTGGTATATGCAACGTAGAGGCATTGTGAGCCACAAAATTTTTCGTCACTGTGGCAGTTGAATGTAATAAGTCCCTTTAGCTTTGTAAATAATGAACCTATCTCAACATTTCTATACTCGTTAGAGAAATGTGGGCCTCCTCCTCCCCTTACAGCCCTCCTTCCGTCTCCGAATGACCCTTCTGCGGCAATTGCGAACTTGCCACCGTCCTAATTACGCGTTTTTATGACATATGCCACTGCTAATGATACTTCCTAACACATTATTCGCAGTTGGTCCTTGTGGGTTCTAAATTTCCATTCAGTTCCAAGGATCTTGATGATTTCAAAAGTTGTCGCAATGTGTGACTGATACATGGAAGTCGTCGTAGCACTATTTATGTTTCAGAAATATTTAACAAGTGGTATATGCAACGCAGAGGCATTGTGAGCCACAAAATTTTTCGTCACTGTGGCAGTAGAATGTAATAAGTCCCTTTAGCTTTGTAAATAAGGAACCTATCTCAATATTTCTGTACTCGTTAGGGAAATGTGGGCCTCCTCCTCCCCTTACAGCCCTCCTTCCCTCTCCGAATGAGCTCTCTGCGGCAGTTACGACCTACGCAACCGTCCTAAACACGCCTTTTTATGACATATGCCACTGCAAATGATACTTCCTAACACATTATTCGCAGTTGTTCCATGTGGGTTCTAAATTTTCTTTCAGTTCCAAGGATCTTGATGATTCCAAAAGTTGTCGCAATGTGTGACTGATACATGGAGGTCGTCGTAGCACTATTTATGTTTCAGAAATATTTTACAAGTGGTATATGCAACGCAGAGGCATTGTGAGCCACAAAATTTTTCGTCACTTTGGCATTTGAATGTAATAAGTCCCTTTAGCTTTGTAAATAAAGAACCTATCTCAACATTTCTATACTCGTTAGAGAAATGTGGGCCTCCTCTTCCCCTTACAGACCTCCTTCCCTCTCCGAATGAGCTCTCTGCGGCCCTTACGACCTACGCAACCGTCCTAAACACGCCTTTTTATGACATATGCCACTGCAAATGATACTTCCTAACACATTATTCGCAGTTGTTCCATGTGGGTTCTAAATTTTCTTTCAGTTCCAAGGATCTTGATGATTCCAAAAGTTGTCGCAATGTGTGACTGATACATGGAGGTCGTCGTAGCACTATTTATGTTTCAGAAATATTTAACAAGTGGTATATGCAACGCAGAGGCATTGTGAGCCACAAAATTTTTCGTCACTGTGGCATTTGAATGTAATAAGTCCCTTTAGCTTTGTAAATAATGAACCTATCTCAACATTTTTATACTCGTTAGAGAAATGTGGGCCTCCTCCTCCCCTTACAGCCCTCCTTCCCTCTCCGAATGACCCTTCTGCGGCAATTGCGAACTTGCCACCGTCCTAAACACGCGTTTTTAATGACATATGCCACTGCAAATGATACTTCCTAACACATTATTCGCAGTTGTTCCTTGTGGGTTCTAAATTTTCTCTCAGTTCCACGGATCTTGATGATTCCAAAAGTTGTCGCAATGTGTGACTGATACATGGAGGTCGTCGTAGCACTATTTATGTTTCAGAAATATTTAACAAGTGGTATATGCAACGCAGAGGCATTGTGAGCCACAAAATTTTTCGTCACTGTGGCAGTTGAATGTAATAAGTCCCTTTAGCTTTGTAAATAAAGAACCTATCTCAACATTTCTATACTTGTTAGAGAAATGTGGGCCTCCTCCTCCCCTTACAGCCCTCCTTCCCTCTCCGAATGAGCTCTCTGCGGCCCTTACGACCTACGCAACCGTCCTAAACACGCCTTTTTATGACATATGCCACTGCAAATGATACTTCCTAACACATTATTCGCAGTTGTTCCTTGTGGGTTCTAAATTTTCTCTCAGTTCCACGGATCTTGATGATTCCAAAAGTTGTCGCAATGTGTGACTGATACATGGAGGTCGTCGTAGCGCTATTTATGTTTCAGAAATATTTAACGAGTGGTATATGCAACGCAGAGGCATTGTGAGCCACAAAATTTTTCGTCACTGTGGCAGTTGAATGTAATAAGTCCCTTTAGCTTTGTAAATAAAGAACCTATCTCAACATTTCTATACTTGTTAGAGAAATGTGGGCCTCCTCCTCCCCTTACAGACCTCCTTCCCTCTCCGAATGACCCCTCTGCGGCAATTGCGAACTTGCCACCGTCCTAAACACGCGTTTTTATGACATATGCCACTGCAAATGATACTTCCTAACACATTATTCGCAGTTGTTCCTTGTGGAATCTAAATTTTCTCTCAGTTTTAAGGATCTTGATGATTCCAAAAGTTGTCGCAATGTGTGACTGATACATGGAGGTCGTCGTAGCACTATTTATGTTTCAGAAATATTTAACAAGTGGTATATGCAACGCAGAGGCATTGTGAGCCACAAAATTTTTCGTCACTGTGGCAGTTGAATGTAATAAGTCCCTTTAGCTTTGTAAATAAAGAACCTATCTCAATATTTCTGTACTCGTTAGAGAAATGTGGGCCTCCTAATCCCCTTACAGCCCTCCTTCCCTCTCCGAATGAGCTGTCTGCGGCACTTAAGACCTACGCAACCGTCCTAAACACGCCTTTTTATGACATATGCCACTGCAAATGATACTTCCTAACACATTATTCGCAGCATTTCCTTGTGGGTTCTAAATTTCCTTCCAGTTCCAAGGATCTTGATGATTCCAAAAGTTGTCGCAATGTGTGACTGATACATGGAGGTCGTCGTAGCACTATTTATGTTTCAGAAATATTTAACAAGTGGTATATGCAACGCAGAGGCATTGTGAGCCACAAAATTTTTCGTCACTGTGGCATTTGAATGTAATAAGTCCCTTTAGCTTTGTAAATAAAGGACCTATCTCAACATTTCTATACTCGTTAGAGAATTGTGGGCCTCCTCCTCCCTAAACAGCAGTCCTTCCCTCTCCGATTGAGCCCTCTGCGGCAATTGCGAACTTGCCACCGTCCTAAACACGCGTTTTTATGACAAATGCCACTGCAAATGATACTTCCTAACATATTATTCGCAGTTGGTCCTTGTGGGTTCTAAATTTTCTTTCAGTTCCAAGGATCTTGATGATTCCAAAAGTTGTTGCAATGTGTGACTGATACATGGAGGTCGTCGTAGCACTATTTATGTTTCAGATATATTTAACAAGTGGTATATGCAACGCAGAGGCATTGTGAGCCACAAAATTTTTCGTCACTGTGGCATTTGAATGTAATAAGTCCCTTTAGCTTTGTAAATAATGAACCTATCTCAACATTTCTATACTCGTTAGAGAAATGTGGGCCTCCTCCTCCCCTTACAGCCCTCCTTCCCTCTCCGAATGACCCTTCTGCGGCAATTGCGAACTTGCCACGGTCCTAAACACGCGTTTTTATGACATGTGCCACTGCAAATGATACTTCCTAACACATTATTCGCAGTCGTTCCTTGTGGGTTCTAAATTTTCCCTCAGTTCCAAGGATCTTGATGATTCCAAAAGTTGTCGCAATGTGTGACTGATACATGGTGGTCGTCGTAGCACTATTTATGTTTCAGAAATATTTAACAAGTGGTATATGCAACGCAGAGGCATTGTGAACCACAAAATTTTTCGTCACTGTGGCAGTTGAATGTAATAAGTCCCTTTAGCTTTGTAAATAAAGAACCTATCTCAATATTTCTGTATTCGTTAGGGAAATGTGGGCCTCCTCCTCCCCTTACAGCCCTCCTTCCCTCTCCGAATGAGCTGTCTGCGGCTCTTACGACCTACGCAACCGTCCTAAACACGCCTTTTTATGACATATGCCACTGCAAATGATACTTCCTAACACATTATTCGCAGCATTTCCTTGTGGGTTCTAAATTTTCTTTCAGTTCCAAGGATCTTGATGATTCCAAAAGTTGTCGCAATGTTTGACTGATACATGGAGGTCGTCGTAGCACTATTTATGTTTCAGAAATATTTAACAAGTGGTATATGCAACGCAGAGGCATTGTGAGCCACAAAATTTTTCGTCACTGTGGCATTTGAATGTAATAAGTCAATTTAGCTTTGTAAATAAAGAACCTATCTCAACATTTCTATACTCGTTAGAGAAATGTGTGCCTCCTCCTCCCCTTACAGCCCTCCTTCCCTCTCCGAATGAGCTCTCTGCGGCCCTTACGACCTACGCAACCGTCCTAAACACGCCTTTTTATGACATATGCCACTGCAAATGATACTTCCTAACACATTATTCGCAGCATTTCCTTGTGGGTTCTAAATTTCCTTCCAGTTCCAAGGATCTTGATGATTCCAAAAGTTGTCGCAATGTGTGACTGATACATGGAGGTCGTCGTAGCACTATTTATGTTTCAGAAATATTTAACAAGTGGTATATGCAACGCAGAGGCATTGTGAGCCACAAAATTTTTCGTCACTGTGGCAGTTGAATGTAATAAGTCCCTTTAGCTTTGTAAATAAAGGACCTATCTCAACATTTCTATACTCGTTAGAGAATTGTGGGCCTCCTCCTCCCCTTACAGCCCTCCTTCCCTCTCCGATTGAGCCTTCGGCGGCAATTGCGAACTTGCCACTGTCCTAAACACGCGTTTTTATGACATATGCCACTGCAAATGATACTTCCTAACATATTATTCGCAGTTGGTCCTTGTGGGTTCTAAATTTTCTTTCAGTTCCAAGGATCTTGATGATTCCAAAAGTTGTTGCAATGTGTGACTGATACATGGAGGTCGTCGTAGCACTATTTACGTTTCAGAAATATTTAACAAGTGGTATATGCAACGCGGAGGCATTGTGAGCCACAAAATTTTTCGTCACTGTGGCATTTGAATGTAATAAGTCCCTTTAGCTTTGTAAATAATGAACCTATCTCAACATTTTTATACTCGTTAGAGAAATGTGGGCCTCCTCCTCCCCTTACAGCCCTCCTTCCCTCTCCGAATGACCCTTCTGCGGCAATTGCGAACTTGCCACCGTCTTAAACACGCGTTTTTATGACATATGCCACTGCAAATGATACTTCCTAACACATTATTCGCAGTTGTTCCTTGTGGGTTCTAAATTTTCTCTCAGTTCCAAGGATCTTGATGATTCCAAAAGTTGTCGCAATGTGTGACTGATACATGGAGGTCGTCGTAGCACTATTTATGTTTCAGAAATATTTAACAAGTGGTATATGCAACGCAGAGGCATTGTGAGCCACATAATTTTTCGTCACTGTGGCAGTTGAATGTAATAAGTCCCTTTAGCTTTGTAAATAAAGAACCTATCTCAATATTTCTGTACTCGTTAGAGAAATGTGGGCCTCCTCCTCCCCTTACAGCCCTCCTTCCCTCCCCGAATGAGCTGTCTGCGGCACTTACGACCTACGCAACCGTCCTAAACACGCCTTTTTATGACATATGCCACTGCAAATGATACTTCCTAACACATTATTCACAGTTGTTCCTTGTGGGTTCTAAATTTTCTTTCAGTTCCAAGGATCTTGAGGATGCCAAAAGTTGTCGCAATGTGTGACTGATACATGGAGGTCTTCGTCGCACTATTTATGTTTCAGAAATATTTAACAAGTGGTATATGCAACGTAGAGGCATTGTGAGCCACAAAATTTTTCGTCACTGTGGCAGTTGAATGTAATAAGTCCCTTTAGCTTTGTAAATAATGAACCTATCTCAACATTTCTATACTCGTTAGAGAAATGTGGGCCTCCTCCTCCCCTTACAGCCCTCCTTCCGTCTCCGAATGACCCTTCTGCGGCAATTGCGAACTTGCCACCGTCCTAATTACGCGTTTTTATGACATATGCCACTGCTAATGATACTTCCTAACACATTATTCGCAGTTGGTCCTTGTGGGTTCTAAATTTCCATTCAGTTCCAAGGATCTTGATGATTTCAAAAGTTGTCGCAATGTGTGACTGATACATGGAGGTCGTCGTAGCACTATTTATGTTTCAGAAATATTTAACAAGTGGTATATGCAACGCAGAGGCATTGTGAACCACAAAATTTTTCGTCACTGTGGCAGTAGAATGTAATAAGTCCCTTTAGCTTTGTAAATAAGGAACCTATCTCAATATTTCTGTACTCGTTAGGGAAATGTGGGCCTCCTCCTCCCCTTACAGCCCTCCTTCCCTCTCCGAATGAGCTCTCTGCGGCAGTTACGACCTACGCAACCGTCCTAAACACGCCTTTTTATGACATATGCCACTGCAAATGATACTTCCTAACACATTATTCGCAGTTGTTCCATGTGGGTTCTAAATTTTCTTTCAGTTCCAAGGATCTTGATGATTCCAAAAGTTGTCGCAATGTGTGACTGATACATGGAGGTCGTCGTAGCACTATTTATGTTTCAGAAATATTTTACAAGTGGTATATGCAACGCAGAGGCATTGTGAGCCACAAAATTTTTCGTCACTTTGGCATTTGAATGTAATAAGTCCCTTTAGCTTTGTAAATAAAGAACCTATCTCAACATTTCTATACTCGTTAGAGAAATGTGGGCCTCCTCTTCCCCTTACAGACCTCCTTCCCTCTCCGAATGAGCTCTCTGCGGCCCTTACGACCTACGCAACCGTCCTAAACACGCCTTTTTATGACATATGCCACTGCAAATGATACTTCCTAACACATTATTCGCAGTTGTTCCATGTGGGTTCTAAATTTTCTTTCAGTTCCAAGGATCTTGATGATTCCAAAAGTTGTCGCAATGTGTGACTGATACATGGAGGTCGTCGTAGCACTATTTATGTTTCAGAAATATTTAACAAGTGGTATATGCAACGCAGAGGCGTTGTGAGCCACAAAATTTTTCGTCATTGTGGCATTTGAATGTAATAAGTCCCTTTAGCTTTGTAAATAATGAACCTATCTCAACATTTTTATACTCGTTAGAGAAATGTGGGCCTCCTCCTCCCCTTACAGCCCCCGTTCCCTCTCCGAATGACCCTTCTGCGGCAATTGCGAACTTGCCACCGTCCTAAACACTCGTTTTTATGACATATGCCACTGCAAATGATACTTCCTAACACAATATTCGCAGTTGTTCCTTGTGGGTTCTAAATTTTCTCTCAGTTCCACGGATCTTGATGATTCCAAAAGTTGTCGCAATGTGTGACTGATACATGGAGGTCGTCGTCGCACTATTTATGTTTCAGAAATATTTAACAAGTGGCATATGCAACGCAGAGGCATTGTGAGCCACAAAATTTTTCGTCACTGTGGCATTTGAATGTAATAAGTCCCTTTAGCTTTGTAAATAAAGAACCTATCTCAACATTTCTATACTCGTTAGAGAAATGTGGGCCTCCTCCTCCCCTTACAGCCCTCCTTCCCTCTCCGAATGAGCTCTCTGCGGCCCTTACGACCTACGCAACCGTCCTAAACACGCCTTTTTATGACATATGCCACTGCAAATGAAACTTCCTAACACATTATTCGCAGTTGTTCCTTGTGGGTTCTAAATTTTCTTTCAGTTCCAAGGATCTTGATGATTCCAAAAGTTGTTGCAATGTGTGACTGATACATGGAGGTCGTCGTAGCACTATTTACGTTTCAGAAATATTTAACAAGTGGTATATGCAACGCGGAGGCATTGTGAGCCACAAAATTTTTCGTCACTGTGGCATTTGAATGTAATAAGTCCCTTTAGCTTTGTAAATAATGAACCTATCTCAACATTTTTATACTCGTTAGAGAAATGTGGGCCTCCTCCTCCCCTTACAGCCCTCCTTCCCTCTCCGAATGACCCTTCTGCGGCAATTGCGAACTTGCCACCGTCCTAAACACGCGTTTTTATGACATATGCCACTGCAAATGATACTTCCTAACACATTATTCGCAGTTGTTCCTTGTGGGTTCTAAATTTTCTCTCAGTTCCAAGGATCTTGATGATTCCAAAAGTTGTCGCAATGTGTGACTGATACATGGAGGTCGTCGTAGCACTATTTATGTTTCAGAAATATTTAACAAGTGGTATATGCAACGCAGAGGCATTGTGAGCCACAAAATTTTTCGTCACTGTGGCAGTTGAATGTAATAAGTCCCTTTAGCTTTGTAAATAAAGAACCTATCTCAATATTTCTGTACTCGTTAGAGAAATGTGGGCCTCCTCCTCCCCTTACAGCCCTCCTTCCCTCTCCGAATGAGCTGTCTGCGGCACTTACGACCTACGCAACCGTCCTAAACACGCCTTTATATGACATATGCCACTGCAAATGATACTTCCTAACACATTATTCACAGTTGTTCCTTGTGGGTTCTAAATTTTCTTTCAGTTCCAAGGATCTTGAGGATGCCAAAAGTTGTCGCAATGTGTGACTGATACATGGAGGTCGTCGTCGCACTATTTATGTTTCAGAAATATTTAACAAGTGGTATATGCAACGTAGAGGCATTGTGAGCCACAAAATTTTTCGTCACTGTGGCAGTTGAATGTAATAAGTCCCTTTAGCTTTGTAAATAATGAACCTATCTCAACATTTCTATACTCGTTAGAGAAATGTGGGCCTCCTCCTCCCCTTACAGCCCTCCTTCCGTCTCCGAATGACCCTTCTGCGGCAATTGCGAACTTGCCACCGTCCTAATTACGCGTTTTTATGACATATGCCACTGCTAATGATACTTCCTAACACATTATTCGCAGTTGGTCCTTGTGGGTTCTAAATTTCCATTCAGTTCCAAGGATCTTGATGATTTCAAAAGTTGTCGCAATGTGTGACTGATACATGGAAGTCGTCGTAGCACTATTTATGTTTCAGAAATATTTAACAAGTGGTATATGCAACGCAGAGGCATTGTGAGCCACAAAATTTTTCGTCACTGTGGCAGTAGAATGTAATAAGTCCCTTTAGCTTTGTAAATAAGGAACCTATCTCAATATTTCTGTACTCGTTAGGGAAATGTGGGCCTCCTCCTCCCCTTACAGCCCTCCTTCCCTCTCCGAATGAGCTCTCTGCGGCAGTTACGACCTACGCAACCGTCCTAAACACGCCTTTTTATGACATATGCCACTGCAAATGATACTTCCTAACACATTATTCGCAGTTGTTCCATGTGGGTTCTAAATTTTCTTTCAGTTCCAAGGATCTTGATGATTCCAAAAGTTGTCGCAATGTGTGACTGATACATGGAGGTCGTCGTAGCACTATTTATGTTTCAGAAATATTTTACAAGTGGTATATGCAACGCAGAGGCATTGTGAGCCACAAAATTTTTCGTCACTTTGGCATTTGAATGTAATAAGTCCCTTTAGCTTTGTAAATAAAGAACCTATCTCAACATTTCTATACTCGTTAGAGAAATGTGGGCCTCCTCTTCCCCTTACAGACCTCCTTCCCTCTCCGAATGAGCTCTCTGCGGCCCTTACGACCTACGCAACCGTCCTAAACACGCCTTTTTATGACATATGCCACTGCAAATGATACTTCCTAACACATTATTCGCAGTTGTTCCATGTGGGTTCTAAATTTTCTTTCAGTTCCAAGGATCTTGATGATTCCAAAAGTTGTCGCAATGTGTGACTGATACATGGAGGTCGTCGTAGCACTATTTATGTTTCAGAAATATTTAACAAGTGGTATATGCAACGCAGAGGCATTGTGAGCCACAAAATTTTTCGTCACTGTGGCATTTGAATGTAATAAGTCCCTTTAGCTTTGTAAATAATGAACCTATCTCAACATTTTTATACTCGTTAGAGAAATGTGGGCCTCCTCCTCCCCTTACAGCCCTCCTTCCCTCTCCGAATGACCCTTCTGCGGCAATTGCGAACTTGCCACCGTCCTAAACACGCGTTTTTAATGACATATGCCACTGCAAATGATACTTCCTAACACATTATTCGCAGTTGTTCCTTGTGGGTTCTAAATTTTCTCTCAGTTCCACGGATCTTGATGATTCCAAAAGTTGTCGCAATGTGTGACTGATACATGGAGGTCGTCGTAGCACTATTTATGTTTCAGAAATATTTAACAAGTGGTATATGCAACGCAGAGGCATTGTGAGCCACAAAATTTTTCGTCACTGTGGCAGTTGAATGTAATAAGTCCCTTTAGCTTTGTAAATAAAGAACCTATCTCAACATTTCTATACTTGTTAGAGAAATGTGGGCCTCCTCCTCCCCTTACAGCCCTCCTTCCCTCTCCGAATGAGCTCTCTGCGGCCCTTACGACCTACGCAACCGTCCTAAACACGCCTTTTTATGACATATGCCACTGCAAATGATACTTCCTAACACATTATTCGCAGTTGTTCCTTGTGGGTTCTAAATTTTCTCTCAGTTCCACGGATCTTGATGATTCCAAAAGTTGTCGCAATGTGTGACTGATACATGGAGGTCGTCGTAGCGCTATTTATGTTTCAGAAATATTTAACGAGTGGTATATGCAACGCAGAGGCATTGTGAGCCACAAAATTTTTCGTCACTGTGGCAGTTGAATGTAATAAGTCCCTTTAGCTTTGTAAATAAAGAACCTATCTCAACATTTCTATACTTGTTAGAGAAATGTGGGCCTCCTCCTCCCCTTACAGACCTCCTTCCCTCTCCGAATGACCCCTCTGCGGCAATTGCGAACTTGCCACCGTCCTAAACACGCGTTTTTATGACATATGCCACTGCAAATGATACTTCCTAACACATTATTCGCAGTTGTTCCTTGTGGAATCTAAATTTTCTCTCAGTTTTAAGGATCTTGATGATTCCAAAAGTTGTCGCAATGTGTGACTGATACATGGAGGTCGTCGTAGCACTATTTATGTTTCAGAAATATTTAACAAGTGGTATATGCAACGCAGAGGCATTGTGAGCCACAAAATTTTTCGTCACTGTGGCAGTTGAATGTAATAAGTCCCTTTAGCTTTGTAAATAAAGAACCTATCTCAATATTTCTGTACTCGTTAGAGAAATGTGGGCCTCCTAATCCCCTTACAGCCCTCCTTCCCTCTCCGAATGAGCTGTCTGCGGCACTTAAGACCTACGCAACCGTCCTAAACACGCCTTTTTATGACATATGCCACTGCAAATGATACTTCCTAACACATTATTCGCAGCATTTCCTTGTGGGTTCTAAATTTCCTTCCAGTTCCAAGGATCTTGATGATTCCAAAAGTTGTCGCAATGTGTGACTGATACATGGAGGTCGTCGTAGCACTATTTATGTTTCAGAAATATTTAACAAGTGGTATATGCAACGCAGAGGCATTGTGAGCCACAAAATTTTTCGTCACTGTGGCATTTGAATGTAATAAGTCCCTTTAGCTTTGTAAATAAAGGACCTATCTCAACATTTCTATACTCGTTAGAGAATTGTGGGCCTCCTCCTCCCTAAACAGCAGTCCTTCCCTCTCCGATTGAGCCCTCTGCGGCAATTGCGAACTTGCCACCGTCCTAAACACGCGTTTTTATGACAAATGCCACTGCAAATGATACTTCCTAACATATTATTCGCAGTTGGTCCTTGTGGGTTCTAAATTTTCTTTCAGATCCAAGGATCTTGATGATTCCAAAAGTTGTTGCAATGTGTGACTGATACATGGAGGTCGTCGTAGCACTATTTATGTTTCAGATATATTTAACAAGTGGTATATGCAACGCAGAGGCATTGTGAGCCACAAAATTTTTCGTCACTGTGGCATTTGAATGTAATAAGTCCCTTTAGCTTTGTAAATAATGAACCTATCTCAACATTTCTATACTCGTTAGAGAAATGTGGGCCTCCTCCTCCCCTTACAGCCCTCCTTCCCTCTCCGAATGACCCTTCTGCGGCAATTGCGAACTTGCCACGGTCCTAAACACGCGTTTTTATGACATGTGCCACTGCAAATGATACTTCCTAACACATTATTCGCAGTCGTTCCTTGTGGGTTCTAAATTTTCCCTCAGTTCCAAGGATCTTGATGATTCCAAAAGTTGTCGCAATGTGTGACTGATACATGGTGGTCGTCGTAGCACTATTTATGTTTCAGAAATATTTAACAAGTGGTATATGCAACGCAGAGGCATTGTGAACCACAAAATTTTTCGTCACTGTGGCAGTTGAATGTAATAAGTCCCTTTAGCTTTGTAAATAAAGAACCTATCTCAATATTTCTGTATTCGTTAGGGAAATGTGGGCCTCCTCCTCCCCTTACAGCCCTCCTTCCCTCTCCGAATGAGCTGTCTGCGGCTCTTACGACCTACGCAACCGTCCTAAACACGCCTTTTTATGACATATGCCACTGCAAATGATACTTCCTAACACATTATTCGCAGCATTTCCTTGTGGGTTCTAAATTTTCTTTCAGTTCCAAGGATCTTGATGATTCCAAAAGTTGTCGCAATGTTTGACTGATACATGGAGGTCGTCGTAGCACTATTTATGTTTCAGAAATATTTAACAAGTGGTATATGCAACGCAGAGGCATTGTGAGCCACAAAATTTTTCGTCACTGTGGCATTTGAATGTAATAAGTCAATTTAGCTTTGTAAATAAAGAACCTATCTCAACATTTCTATACTCGTTAGAGAAATGTGTGCCTCCTCCTCCCCTTACAGCCCTCCTTCCCTCTCCGAATGAGCTCTCTGCGGCCCTTACGACCTACGCAACCGTCCTAAACACGCCTTTTTATGACATATGCCACTGCAAATGATACTTCCTAACACATTATTCGCAGTTGTTCCTTGTGGGTTCTAAATTTTCTTTCAGTTCCAAGAATCTTGATAATTCCAAAAGTTGTCGCAATGTGTGACTGATACATGGAGGTCGTCGTAGCACTTGTTATGTTTCAGAAATATTTAACAAGTGGTATATGCAACGCAGAGGCATTGTGAACCACAAAATTTTTCGTCACTGTGGCAGTTGAATGTAATAAGTCCCTTTAGCTTTGTAAATAAACGACCTATCTCAACATTTCTATACTCGTTAGAGAAATGTGGTCCTCCTCGTCCCCTTACAGCCCTCCTTCCCTCTCCGAATGAGCCTTCTGCGGCAATTGCGAACTTGCCACCGTCCTAAACACGCGTTTTTATGACATATGCCACTGCAAATGATACTTCCTAACACATTATTCGCAGTTGTTCCTTGTGGGTTCTAAATTTCCATTCAGTTCCAAAGATCTTGATGATTCCAAAAGTTGTCGCAATGTGTGACTGATACATGGAGGTCGTCGTAGCACTATTTATGTTACAGAAATATTTAACAAGTGGTATATGCAACGCAGAGGCATTGTGAGCCACAAAATTTTTCGTCACTGTGGCATTTGAATGTAATAAGTCAATTTAGCTTTGTAAATAAAGAACCTATCTCAACATTTCTATACTCGTTAGAGAAATGTGTGCCTCCTCCTCCCCTTACAGCCCTCCTTCCCTCTCCGAATGAGCTCTCTGCGGCAGTTACGACTTATGCAACCGTCCTAAACACGCCTTTTTATGACATATGCCACTGCAAATGATACTTCCTAACACATTATTCGCAGTTGTTCCTTGTGGGTTCTAAATTTTCTTTCAGTTCCAAGAATCTTGATAATTCCAAAAGTTGTCGCAATGTGTGACTGATACATGGAGGTCGTCGTAGCACTATTTATGTTACAGAAATATTTAACAAGTGGTATATGCAACGCAGAGGCATTGTGAACCACAAAATTTTTCGTCACTGTGGCAGTTGAATGTAATAAGTCCCTTTAGCTTTGTAAATAAACGACCTATCTCAACATTTCTATACTCGTTAGAGAAATGTGGTCCTCCTCGTCCCCTTACAGCCCTCCTTCCCTCTCCGAATGAGCCTTCTGCGGCAATTGCGAACTTGCCACCGTCCTAAACACGCCTTTTTATGACATATGCCACTGCAAATGATACTTCCTAACACATTATTCGCAGTTGTTCCTTGTGGGTTCTAAATTTCCATTCAGTTCCAAGAATCTTGATAATTCCAAAAGTTGTCGCAATGTGTGACTGATACATGGAGGTCGTCGTAGCACTATTTATGTTACAGAAATATTTAACAAGTGGTATATGCAACGCAGAGGCATTGTGAACCACAAAATTTTTGTCACTGTGGCAGTTGAATGTAATAAGTCCCTTTAGCTTTGTAAATAAACGACCTATCTCAACATTTCTATACTCGTTAGAGAAATGTGGGCCTCCTCCTCCCCTTACAGCCTTCCTTCCCTCTCCGAATGAGCTCTCTGCGGCCCTTACAACCTACGCAACCGTCCTAAACACGACTTTTTATGACATATGCCACTGCAAATGATACTTCCTAACACGTTATTCGCAGTTGTTCCATGTTGGTTCTAAATTTTCTTTCAGTTCCAAGGATCTTGATGATTCCAAAAGTTGTCGCAATGTCTGACTGATACATGGAGGTCGTCGTAGCACTATTTATGTTTCAGCAATATTTAACAAGTGGTATATGCATCGCAGAGGCATTATGAGCCACAAAATTTTTCGTCACTGTGGCATATGAATGTAATAAGTCCCATTAGCTTTGTAAATAAAGTACCTATCCCATCATTTCTATACTCGTTAGAGAAATGTGGGCCCCCTCCTCCCCTTACAGCCCTCCTTCCCTCTCCGAATGAGCCTTCTGCGGCAATTGCGAACTTGCCACCGTCCTAAACACGCGTTTTTATGACATTTGCACTGCAAATGATACTTCCTAACACATTATTCGCAGTTGTTCCTTGTGGGTTCTAAATTTTCTTTCAGTTCCAAGGATCGTGATGATTCCAAAAGTTGTCGCAATGTGTGACTGATACATGGAGGTCGTCGTAGCACTATTTATGTTTCAGAAATATTTAACAAGTGGTATATGCAACGCAGAGGCATTGTGAGCCACAACATTTTTCGTCACTGTGGCAGTTGAATGTAATAAGTCCCTTTAGCTTTGTAAATTAAGAACCTATCTCAACATTTCTATACTCGTTAGAGAAATGTGGGCCTCATCCTCCCCTTACAGCCCTCCGTCCCTCTCCGTATGAGCCTTCCGCGGCAATTGCGAACTTGCCACCGCCGTAAACCCGCGTTTTTATGACATATGCCACTGCAAATGATACTTCCTAACACATTATTCGCAGTTGTTCCTTGTGGGTTCTAAATTTTCTTTCAGTTCCAAGGATCTCGACGATTCCAAAAGTTGTCGCAATGTGTAACTGATACATGGAGGTCGTCGTAGCACTATTTATGTTTCAGAAATGTTTAACAAGTGGTATATGCAACGCAGAGGCATTGTGAGCCACAAAATTTTTCGTCATTTTGGCAGTTGAATGTAATAAGTCCCTTTACCTTTGTAAATAAAGAACCCATCTCAACATTTCTGTACTCGTTAGAGAAATGTGGGCCTCCTCCTCCCCTTACAGCCCTCCTTCCCTCTCCGAATGAGCTCACTGCGGCATTTACGACCTACGCAACCGACCTAAACACGCCTTTTTATGACATATGCCACTGCAAATGATACTTCCTAACACATTATTCGCAGTTGTTCCTTGTGGGTTCTAAATTTTCTTTCAGTTCCAAGGATCTTGATGATTCCAAAAGTTGTCGCAATGTGTTACTGATACATGGAGGTCGTCGTAGCACTATTTATGTTTCAGAAATATTTAACAAGTGGTATATGCAACGCAGAGGCATTATGAGCCACAAAATTTTTCGTCACTGTGGCATTTCAATGTAATAAGTCCGTTTAGGTTTGTAAATAAAGAACCTATCTCAACATTTCTATACTCGTTAGAGAAATGCGGGCCTCATCCTCCCCTTACAGCCCTCCTTCCCTCTCTGAATGAGCCCTCTGCGGCGATTGCGAAATTGCCACCGTCCGAAACACGCGTTTTTATGACATATGCCACTGCAAATGATACTTCCTAACACATTATTCGCAGTTGTTCCTTGTGGGTTCTAAATTTTCTTTCAGTTCCAAGGATTTTGATGATTCCAAATGTCGCAATGTGTGACTGATACATGGAGGTCGTCGTAGCACTATTTGTGTTTCAGAAATATTTAACAAGTGGTATATGCAACGCAGAGGCATTGTGAGCCACAAAATTTTTCGTCACTGTGGCATTTGAATGTAATAAGTCCCAATAGCTTTGTAAATAAAGAACGTATCTCAACATTTCTATACTCGTTAGAGAAATGTGGGCCTCCTCCTCCCCTTACAGCCCTCCTTCCCTCTCCGAATGAGTTCTCTGCGGCACTTACGACCTACGCAACCGTCCTAAACACGCCTTTTTATGACATATGCCACTGCAAATGATACTTCTTAACACATTATTCGCAGTTGTTCCTTGTGGGTTCTAAATTTTCTTTCAGTTCCAAGGGTCTTGATCATTCCAAATGTTGTCGCAATGTGTGACCGCTACATGGAGGCCGTCGTAGCACTATTTATGTTTCAGAAATATTTAACAAGTGGTATATGCAACGCAGAGGCATTGTGAGCCACAAAATTTTTCGTCACTGTGGCAGTAGAATGTAATAAGTCCCTTTAGCTTTGTAAATAAAGAACCTATCTCAACATTTCTATACTCGTTAGAGAAATGTGGGCCTCCTCCTCCCCTTACAGCCCTCCTTCGTTCTCCGAATGAGCTCTCTGCGGCATTTACGACCTACGCAATCGTCCTAAAAACGCCTTTTCATGACATATGCCACTGCAAATGATACTTCCTAACACATTATTCGCAGTTGTTCCTTGTGGGTTCTAAATTTTCTTTCAGTTCCAGGGATCTTGATGATTCCAAAAGTTGTCGCAATGTGTGACTGGTATATGGAGGTCGTCGTAGCACTATTTATGTTTCAGAAATATTTAACAAATGGTATATGCAACGCAGAGGCATTATGAGCCACAAACTTTTTCGTCACTGTGGCATTTGAATGTAATAAGTCCCTTTAGCTTTGTAAATAAAGAACCTATCTCAACATTTCTATACTTGTTAGAGAAATGTGGGCCGCATCCTCCCCTTACAGCCCTCCTTCCCTCTCAGAATGAGCCTTCTGCGGCAATTGCGAACGTGCCACCGTCCCAAACACGCGTTTTTATGACATATGCCACTGCAAATGATACTTCCTAACACATTATTCGCACTTGTTCCTTGTGGGTTCTAAATTTTCTTTCAGTTCCAAGGATCTTGATGATTCAAAAGAGTTCGCAATGTGTGACTGATACATCGAGGTCGTCGTAGCACTATTTATGTTTCAGAAATATTTAACAAGTGGTATATGCAACGCACAAGCATTGTGAGCCACAAAATTTTTTGCCGCTGTGGCAGTTGAATGTAATAAGTCCCTTTAGCTTTGTAAATAAAGAACCTATCTCAACATTTCTATAGTCGTTAGAGAAATGTGGGCCTCCTCCTCCCCTTACAGCCCTCCTTCCCTCTCCGAATGAGCTCTCTGCGGCACTTACGACCTACGCAACCGTCCTAAACACGCCTTTTCATGACATATGCCACTGCAAATGATACTTCCTAACACATTATTCGCAGTTGTTCCTTGTGGGTTCTAAATTTTCTTTCAGTTCCAAGGATCTTGATGATTCCAAATGTTGTCGCAATGTGTGACTGATAAATGGAGGTCGTCGTAGCACTATTTATGTTTCAGAAATATTTAACAAGTGGTATATGCAACGCACAGGCATTGTGAGCCACAAAATTTTTTGCCGCTGTGGCAGTTGAATGTAATAAGTCCCTTTAGCTTTGTAAATAAAGAACCTATCTCAACATTTCTATACACGTTAGAGAAATGTGGGCCTCCTCCTCCCCTTACAGCCCTCCTTCCCTCTCCGAATGAGCTCTCTGCGGCACTTACGACCTACCAACCGTCCTAAACACGCCTTTTTATGACATATGCCACAGCAAATGATACTTCCTAACGCATTATTCGCAGTTGTTCCTTGTGGGTTCTAAATATTCTTTCAGTTCCAAGGATTTTGATGATTCCAAATGTTGTCGCAATGTGTGACTGATACATGGAGGTCGTCGTAGCACTATTTATGTATCAGAAATATTTAACAAGTGGTATATGCAACGCAGAGGCATTGTGAGCCACAAAATTTTTCGTCACTGTGGCAGTTGAATGTAATAAGTCCCTTTAGCTTTGTAAATAAAGAACCTATCTCAACATTTCTACACTCGTTAGAGAAATGTGGGCCTCCTCCTCCCCTTACAGCCCTCCTTCCCTCACTGAATGAGCCTTCTGCGGCACTTACGACCTACCAACCGTCCTAAACACGCCTTTTTATGACATATGCCACTGCAAATGATACTTCCTAACACATCATTCGCAGTTGTTCCTTGTGGGTTCTAAATTTTCTTTCAGTTCCAAGGATCTTGATGATTCCAAATGTTGTCGCAATGTGTGACTGATACATGGAGACCGTCGTAGCACTATTTATGTTTCAGAAATATTTAACAAGTGGTATATGCAACGCAGAGGCATTGTGAGCCACAAAATGTTTCGTCACTGTGGCATTTGAGTGTAATAAGTCCCTTTAGCTTTGTAAATAAAGAACCTATCTCAACATTTCTATACTCGTTAGAGAAATGTGGACCTCCTCCTCCCCTTACAGCCCTCCTTCCCTCTCTGAATGAGCCTTCTGCGGCAATTGCGAACTTGCCACGGTCCTAAACACGCGTTTTTATGACATATGCCACTGCAAATGATACTTCCTAACACCTTATTCGCAGTTTTTCTTTGTGGGTTCTAAATTTTCTTTCACTTTCAAGGATCTTGATGATTCCAAAAGTTGTCGCAATGTGTGACTGATGCATGGAGGTCGTCGTAGCACTATTCATGTTTCAGAAATATTTAACAAGTGGTATATGCAACGCAGAGGCATTGTCAGCCACAAAATTTTTCGTCACTGTGGCAGTTGAATGTAATAAGTCCCTTTAGCTTTGTAAATAAAGAACCTATCACATCATTTCTATACTCGTTAGAGAAATGTGGGCCTCCTCCTCCCCTTACAGCCCTCCTTCCCTCTCCGAATGAGCTCTCTGCGGCACTTACGACCTACCAACCGTCCTAAACACGCGTTTTTATGACATATGCCACTGCAAATGATACTTCCTAACGCATTATTCGCAGTTGTTCCTTGTGGGTTCTAAATATTCTTTCAGTTCCAAGGATCTTGGTGATTCCAAATGTTGTCGCAATGTGTGACTGATACATGGAGGTCGTCGTAGCACTATTTATGTATCAGAAATATTTAACAAGTGGTATATGCAACGCAGAGGCATTGTGAGCCACAAAATTTTTCGTCACTGTGGCAGTTGAATGTAATAAGTCCCTTTAGCTTTGTAAATAAAGAACCTATCTCAACATTTCTACACTCGTTAGAGAAATGTGGGCCTCCTCCTCCCCTTACAGCCCTCCTTCCCTCTCTGAATGAGCCTTCTGCGGCACTTACGACCTACCAACCGTCCTAAACACGCCTTTTTATGACACATGCCACTGCAAATGATACTTCCTAACACATCATTCGCAGTTGTTCCTTGTGGGTTCTAAATTTTCTTTCAGTTCCAAGGATCTTGATGATTCCAAATGTTGTCGCAATGTGTGACTGATACATGGAGACCGTCGTAGCACTATTTATGTTTCAGAAATATTTAACAAGTGGTATATGCAACGCAGAGGCATTGTGAGCCACAAAATGTTTCGTCACTGTGGCATTTGAGTGTAATAAGTCCCTTTAGCTTTGTAAATAAAGAACCTATCTCAACATTTCTATACTCGTTAGAGAAATGTGGGCCTCCTCCTCCCCTTACAGCCCTCCTTCCCTCTCTGAATGAGCCTTCTGCGGCAATTGCGAACTTGCCACCGTCCTAAACACGCGTTTTTATTACATATGCCACTGCAAATGATACTTCCTAACACATTATTCGCAGTTGTTCCTTGTGGGTTCTAAATTTTCTTTCAGTTCCAAGGATCTTGATGATTCCAAATGTTGTCGCAATGTGTGACTGATACAAGGAGGTCGTCGTAGCACTATTTATGTTTCAGAAATATTTAACAAGTGGTATATGCAACGCAGAGGCATTGTGAGCCACAAAGTTCTTCGTCACTGTAGCATTTGAATGTAATAAGTCCCTTTAGCTTTGTAAATAAAGAACCTATCTCAACATTTCTATACACGATAGAGAAATGTGGGCCTCCTCCTCCCCTTACAGCCCTCCTTCCCTCTCCGAATGAGCTCTCTGCGGCACTTACGACCTACCAACCGTCCTAAACACGCCTTTTTATGACATATGCCACTGCAAATGATACTTCCTAACGCATTATTCGCAGTTGTTCCTTGTGGGTTCTAAATATTCTTTCAGTTCCAAGGATCTTGATGATTCCAAATGTTGTCGCAATGTGTGACTGATACATGGAGTTCGTCGTAGCACTATTTATGTATCAGAAATATTTAACAAGTGGTATATGCAACGCAGAGGCATTGTGAGCCACAAAATTTTTCGTCACTGTGGCAGTTGAATGTAATAAGTCCCTTTAGCTTTGTAAATAAAGAACCTATCTCAACATTTCTACACTCGTTAGAGAAATGTGGGCCTCCTCCTCCCCTTACAGCCCTCCTTCCCTCTCTGAATGAGCCTTCTGCGGCACTTACGACCTACCAACCGTCCTAAACACGCCTTTTTATGACATATGCCACTGCAAATGATACTTCCTAACACATCATTCGCAGTTGTTCCTTGTGGGTTCTAAATTTTCTTTCAGTTCCAAGGATCTTGATGATTCCAAATGTTGTCGCAATGTGTGACTGATACATGGAGACCGTCGTAGCACTATTTATGTTTCAAAAATATTTAACAAGTGGTATATGCAACGCAGAGGCATTGTGAGCCACAAAATGTTTCGTCACTGTGGCATTTGAGTGTAATAAGTCCCTTTAGCTTTGTAAATAAAGAACCTATCTCAACATTTCTATACTCGTTAGAGAAATGTGGGCCTCCTCCTCCCCTTACAGCCCTCCTTCCCTCTCTGAATGAGCCTTCTGCGGCAATTGCGAACTTTCCACCGTCCTAAACACGCGTTTTTTAGACATATGCCACTGCAAATGATACTTCCTAACACCTTATTCGCAGTTGTTCTTTGTGGGTTCTAAATTTTCTTTCACTTTCAAGGATCTTGATGATTCCAAAAGTTGTCGCAATTTGTGACTGATGCATGGAGGTCGTCGTAGCACTTGTTATGTTTCAGAAACATTTAACAAGTGGTATATGCAACGCAGAGGCATTGTGAGCCACAAAGTTCTTCGTCACTGTAGCATTTGAATGTAATAAGTCCCTTTAGCTTTGTAAATAAAGAACCTATCTCAACATTTCTATACACGTTAGAGAAATGTGGGCCTCCTCCTCCCCTTACAGCCCTCCTTCCCTCTCCGAATGAGCTCTCTGCGGCACTTACGACCTACCAACCGTCCTAAACACGCCTTTTTATGACATATGCCACTGCAAATGATACTTCCTAACGCATTATTCGCAGTTGTTCCTTGTGGGTTCTAAATATTCTTTCAGTTCCAAGGATCTTGATGATTCCAAATGTTGTCGCAATGTGTGACTGATACATGGAGGTCGTCGTAGCACTATTTATGTATCAGAAATATTTAACAAGTGGTATATGCAACGCAGAGGCATTGTGAGCCACAAAATTTTTCGTCACTGTGGCAGTTGAATGTAATAAGTCCCTTTAGCTTTGTAAATAAAGAACCTATCTCAACATTTCTACACTCGTTAGAGAAATGTGGGCCTCCTCCTCCCCTTACAGCCCTCCTTCCCTCTCTGAATGAGCCTTCTGCGGCACTTACGACCTACCAACCGTCCTAAACACGCATTTTTATGACATATGCCACTGCAAATGATACTTCCTAACACATCATTCGCAGTTGTTCCTTGTGGGTTCTAAATTTTCTTTCAGTTCCAAGGATCTTGATGATTCCAAATGTTGTCGCAATGTGTGACTGATACATGGAGACCGTCGTAGCACTATTTATGTTTCAGAAATATTTAACAAGTGGTATATGCAACGCAGAGGCATTGTGAGCCACAAAATGTTTCGTCACTGTGGCATTTGAGTGTAATAAGTCCCTTTAGCTTTGTAAATAAAGAACCTATCTCAACATTTCTATACTCGTTAGAGAAATGTGGGCCTCCTCCTCCCCTTACAGCCCTCCTTCCCTCTCTGAATGAGCCTTCTGCGGCAATTGCGAACTTGCCACGGTCCTAAACACGCGTTTTTATGACATATGCCACTGCAAATGATACTTCCTAACACCTTATTCGCAGTTGTTCTTTGTGGGTTCTAAATTTTCTTTCACTTTCAAGGATCTTGATGATTCCAAAAGTTGTCGCAATGTGTGACTGATGCATGGAGGTCGTCGTAGCACTATTTATGTTTCAGAAATATTTAACAAGTGGTATATGCAACGCAGAGGCATTGTCAGCCACAAAATTTTTTGTTATTGTGGCATATGAATGTAATAAGTCCCTTTAGCTTTGTAAATAAAGAACCTATCTCATCATTTCTATACTTGTTAGAGAAATGTGGGCCTCCTCCTCCCCTTACAGCCCTCCTTCCCTCACCGAATGAGCTCTCTGCGGCACTTACGACCTACCCAACCGCCCTAAACACGCCTTTTTATGACATATGCCACTGCAAAGGGTACTTCCTAACTCATTATTCGCAGTTGTTCCTTGTGGGTTCTAAATTTTCTTTCAGTTCCAAGGATCTTGATGATTCCAAAAGTTGTCGCAATGTGTGACTGATACATGGAGGTCGTCGTAGCACTATTTATGTTTCAGAAATATTTAACAAGTGGTATATGCAACGCAGAGGCATTGTGAGCCACAAAATTTTTCGTCACTGTGGCATATGAATGTAATAAGTCCCTTTAGCTTTGTAAATAAAGAACCCATGGCAACATATCTATACTCGTTAGAGAAATGTGGGCCTCCTATTCCCCTTACAGCCCTACTTCCCTCTCCGAATGAGCTCTGTGCGGCACTTACGACCTACCCAACCGCCCTAAACACGCCTTTTTATGACATATGCCACTTCAAAGGGTACTTCCTAACTCATTATTCGCAGTTGTTCCTTGTGGGTTCTAAATTTTCTTTCAGTTACAAGGATCTTGATGATTCCAAAAGTTGTCGCAATGTGTGACTGATACATGGAGGTCGTCGTAGCACTATCTATGTTTCAGAAATATTTAACAAGTGGTATATGCAACGCAGAGGCATTGTGAGCCACAAAATTTTCGTCACTGTGGCATTTGAATGTAATAAGTCCCTTTAGCTTTGTAAATAAAGAACCTATCTCAACATTTCTATACTCGTTAGAGAAATGTGGGCCTCCTCCTCCCCTTACAGCCCTCCTTCCCTCTCTGAATGAGGTCACTGCGGCACTTACGACCTACGCAACCGTCCTAAACACGCCCTTTTATGACATATGGCACTGCAAATATTACGTCCTAACACATTATTCGCAATTGTTCCATGTTGGTTCTAAATTTTCTTTCAGTACCAAGGATCTTGATGATTCCAAAAGTTTTCGCAATGTGTGACTGATACATGGAGGTCGTCGTAGCACTATTTATGCTTCAGAAATATTTAACAAGTGGTATATGCAACGCACAGGCATTGTGAGCCACAAAATTTTTCGTCACTGTGGCATTTGAATGTAATAAGTCCCTTTAGCTTTGTAAATAAAGAATCTATCTCAACATTTCTATACTCGTTAGAGAAATGTGGGCCTCCTCCTCCCCTTACAGCCCTCCTTCCCTCCCCGAATGAGCTCACTGCGGCACTTACGACCTACGCAACCGTCCTAAACACGCCCTTTTATGACATATGCCACTACAAATGATACTTCCTAACACATTATTCGCAGTTGTTCCATGTTGGTTGTAAATTTTCTTTCAGAGTCAAGGATCTTGATGATTCCAAAAGATTTCGCAATGTGTGACTGATACATGGAGGTCGTCGTAGCACTATTTATGTTTCAGCAATATTTAACAAGTGGTATATGCAACGCAGAGGCATTGTGAGCCACAAAATTTTTCGTTACTGTGGCATACGAATGTAATAAGTCCCTTTAGCTTTGTAAATAAAGAACCTATCTCATCATTTCTATACCTGTTAGAGAAATGTGGGCCTCCTCCTCCCCTTACAGCCCTCCTTCCCTCTCCGAATGAGCCTTCTGCGGCAATTGCGAACTTTCCACCGTCCTAAACACGCCTTTTTATGACATATGCCACTGCTAATGATACTTCCTAACACATTATTCGCAGTTGTACTTTGTGGGTTCTAAATTTTCTTTCAGTTCCATGGATCTTGATGATTCCAAAAGTTGTCGCAATGTGTGACTGATGCATGGAGGTCGTCGTAGCACTATTTATGTTTCAGAAATATTTAACAAGTGGTATATGCAACGCAGAGGCATTGTGGGCCACAAAATTTTTCGTCACTGTGGCATATGAATGTAATAAGTCCCTTTAGCTTTGTAAATAAAGAAACTATCTCATCATTTCTATACTCGTTAGAGAAATGAGGGCCTCCTCCTCCCCTTACAGCCCTCCTTCCCTCTCCGGTTGAGCCTTCTGCGGCAATTGCGAACTTGCCACCGTCCTAAACACGCCTTTTTATGACATATGCCACTGCTAATGATACTTCCTAACACATTATTCGCAATTGTTCTTTGTGGGTTCTAAATTTTCTTTCAGTACCAATGATCTTGATTATTCCAAAAGTTGTTGCTATGTGTGACTGATACATGGAGGTCGTCGTAGCACTATTTATGTTTCAGAAATATTTAACAAGTGGTATATGCAACGCAGAGGCATTGTGAGCAACAAAATTTTTCGTCACTGTGGCATTTGAATGTAATAAGTCCATTTAGCTTTGTAAATAAAGAACCTATCTCAACATTTCTATACTCGTTAGAGAAATGTGGGCCTCCTCCTCCCCTTACAGTTCTCCTTCGTTCTCCGAATGAACTCTCTGCGGCATTTACGACCTACGCAACCGTAATAAACACGCCTTTTCATGACATATGCCACTGCAAATGATTCTTCCTAGCACATTATTCGCAGTTTTTCCTTGTGGGTTCTAAATTTTCTTTCAGTTCCAAGGATCTTGATGATTCCAAAAGTTGTCGCAATGTGTGACTGATACATGGAGGTCGTCGTGGCACTATTTATGTTTCAGAAATATTTAACAAGTGGTATATGCAACGCAGAGGCATTGTGAGCCACAAACTTTTTCGTCACTGTGGCATTTGAATGTAATAAGTCCCTTTAGCTTTGTAAATAAAGAACCTATCTCAACATTTCTATACTCGTTAGAGAAATGTGGGCCTCATCCTCCATTTACAGCCCTCCTTCCCTCTCTGAATGAGCCTTCTGCGGCAATTGCGAACTTGCCACCGTCCTAAACACGCGTTTTTATGACATATGCCACTGCAGATGATACTTCCTAACACATTATTCGCAGTTGTTCCTTGTGGGTTGTAAATTTTCTTTAGTTCCAAGGATCTTGATGATTCCAAATGTTGTCGCAATATGTGACTGATACATGGAGGTCGTCGTAGCACTATTTATGTTTCAGTAATATTTAACAAGTGGTAGATGCAACGCAGAGGCATTGTGAGCCACAAAATTTTTCGTCACTGTGGCATATGAATGTAATAAGTCCCTTTAGCTTTGTAAATAAAGAACCCATGTCAACATTTCTATACTCGTTAGAGAAATGTGGGCCTCCTATTCCCCTTACAGCCCTCCTTCCCTCTCCGAATGAGCTCTCTGCGGCCCTTACGACCTATCCAACCGCCCTAAACACGCCTTTTTATGACATATGCCACTGCAAAGGGTACTTCCTAACTCATTATTCGCAGTTGTTCCTTGTGGGTTCTAAATTTTATTTCACTTCCAAGTATCTTGATGATTCCAAAAGTTGTCGCAATGTGTGACTGATACATGGAGGTCGTCGTAGCACTTGTTATGTTTCAGAAATATTTAACAAGTGGTATATGCAACGCAGAGGCATTGTGAGCCACAAAGTTCTTCGTCACTGTAGCATTTGAATGTAATAAGTCCCTTTAGCTTTGTAAATAAAGAACCTATCTCAACATTTCTATACACGTTAGAGAAATGTGGGCCTCCTCCTCCCCTTACAGCCCTCCTTCCCTCTCCGAATGAGCTCTCTGCGGCACTTACGACCTACCAACCGTCCTAAACACGCATTTTTATGACATATGCCACTGCAAATGATACTTCCTAACACATTATTCGCAGTTGTTCCTTGTGGGTTCTAAATTTTCTTTCAGTTCCAAGGATCTTGATGATTCCAAATGTTGTCGCAATGTGTGACTGATACATGGAGGTCGTCGTAGCACTATTTATGATTCAGAAATATATAACAAGTGGTATATGCAACGCAGAGGCATTGTGAGCCACAACATTTTTCGTCACTGTGGCAGTTGAATGTAATAAGTCCCTTTAGCTTTGTAAATAAAGAACCTATCTCAACATTTCTACACTCGTTAGAGAAATGTGGGCCTCCTCCTCCCCTTACAGCCCTCCTTCCCTCTCTGAATGAGCCTTCTGCGGCAATTGCGAACTTGCCACCGTCCTAAACACGCGTTTTTATGACATATGCCACTGCAAATGATACTTCCTAACACATTATTCGCAGTTGTTCCTTGTGGGTTCTCAATTTTCTTTCACTTTCAAGGATCTTGATGATTCCAAAAGTTGTCGCAATGTGTGACTGATACATGGAGGTCGTCGTAGCACTATTTATGTTTCAGCAATATTTAACAAGTGGTATATGCAACGCAGAGGCATTGTGGGCCACAAAATTTTTCGTTACTGTGGCATATGAATGTAATAAGTCCCTTTAGCTTTGTAAATAATGAACCTATCTCATCATTTCTATACTCGTTAGAGAAATGTGGGCCTCCTCCTCCCCTTACAGCACTCCTTCCCTCTCCGAATGAGCTCTCTGCGGCACTTACGACCTACCCAACCGCCCTAAACACGCCTTTTTATGACATATGCCACTGCAAAGGGTACTTCCTAACTCATTATTCGCAGTTGTTCCTTGTGGGTTCTAAATTTTCTTTCAGTTCCAAGGATCTTGATGATTCCAAAAGTTGTCGCATTGTGTGACTGATACATGGAGGTCGTCGTAGCACTATTTATGTTTCAGAAATATTTAACAAGTGGTATATGCAACGCAGAGGCATTGTGAGCCACAAAATTTTTCGTCACTGTGGCATATGAATGTAATAAGTCCCTTTAGCTTTGTAAATAAAGAACCCATGTCAACATATCTATACTGGTTAGAGAAATGTGGGACTCCTATTCCCCTTACAGCCCTACTTCCCTCTCCGAATGAGCTCTGTGCGGCACTTACGACCTACCCAACCGCCCTAAACACGCCTTTTTATGACATATGCCACTGCAAAGGGTACTTCCTAACTCATTATTCGCAGTTGTTCCTTGTGGGTTCTAAATTTTCTTTCAGTTCCAAGGATCTTGAAGATTCCAAAAGTTGTCGCAATGTGTGACTGATACATGGAGGTCGTCGTAGCACTATCTATGTTTCAGAAATATTTAACAAGTGGTATATGCAACGCAGAGGCATTGTGAGCCACAAATTTTTCGTCACTGTGGCATTTGAATGTAATAAGTCCCTTTAGCTTTGTAAATAAAGAACCTATCTCAACATTTCTATACTCGTTAGAGAAATGTGGGCCTCCTCCTCCCCTTACAGTTCTCCTTCGTTCTCCGAATGAACTCTCTGCGGCATTTACGACCTACGCAACCGTCCTAAACACGCCCTTTTATGACATATGGCACTGCAAATAATACGTCCTAACACATTATTCGCAATTGTTCCATGTTGGTTCTAAATTTTCTTTCAGTACCAAGGATCTTGATGATTCCAAAAGTTTTCGCAATGTGTGACTGATACATGGAGGTCGTCGTAGCACTATTTATGCTGCAGAAATATTTAACAAGTGGTATATGCAACGCAGAGGCATTGTGAGCCACAAAATTTTTCGTCACTGTGGCATTTGAATGTAACAAGTCCCTTTAGCTTTGTAAATAAAGAATCTATCTCAACATTTCTATACTCGTTAGAGAAATGTGGGCCTCCTCCTCCCCTTACAGCCCTCCTTCCCTCCCCGAATGAGCTCACTGCGGCACTTACGACCTACGCAACCATCCTAAACACGCGTTTTTATGACATATGCCACTACAAATGATACTTCCTAACACATTATTCGCAGTTGTTCCATGTTGGTTGTAAATTTTCTTTCACAGTCAAGGATCTTGATGATTCCAAAAGATTTTGCAATGTGTGACTGATACATGGAGGTCGTCGTAGCACTATTTATGTTTCAGCAATATTTAACAAGTGGTATATGCAACGCAGAGGCATTGTGAGCCACAAAATTTTTCGTTACTGTGGCATACGAATGTAATAAGTCCCTTTAGCTTTGTAAATAAAGAACCTATCTCATCATTTCTATACTCGTTAGAGAAATGTGGGCCTCCTCCTCCCCTTACAGCCCTCCTTCGTTCTCCGAATGAACTCTCTGCGGCATTTACGACCTACGCAACCGTCCTAAACACGCCTTTTCATGACATATGCCACTGCAAATGATTCTTCCTAGCACATTATTCGCAGTTTTTCCTTGTGGGTTCTAAATTTTCTTTCAGTTCCAAGGATCTTGATGATTCCAAAAGTTGTCGCAATGTGTGACTGATACATGGAGGTCGTCGTGGCACTATTTATGTTTCAGAAATATTTAACAAGTGGTATATGCAACGCAGAGGCATTGTGAGCCACAAACTTTTTCGTTACTGTGGCATTTGAATGTAATAAGTCCCTTTAGCTTTGTAAATAAAGAACCTATCTCAACAATTCTATACTCGTTAGAGAAATGTGGGCCTCATCCTCCATTTACAGCCCTCCTTCCCTCTCTGAATGAGCCTTCTGCGGCAATTGCGAACTTGCCACCGTCCTAAACACGCGTTTTTATGACATATGCCACTGCAGATGATACTTCCTAACACATTATTCGCAGTTGTTCCTTGTGGGTTGTAAATTTTCTTTAGTTCCAAGGATCTTGATGATTCCAAATGTTGTCGCAATTTGTGACTGATACATGGAGGTCGTCGTAGCACTATTTATGTTTCAGAAATATTTAACAAGTGGTATATGCAACACAGAGGCATTGTGAGCCACAAAATTTATCGTCACTGTGGCATATGAATGTAATAAGTCCCTTTAGCTTTGTAAATAAAAAACCCATGTCAACATTTCTATACTCGTTAGAGAACTGTGGGCCTCCTATTCCCCTTACAGCCCTCCTTCCCTCTCCGAATGAGCTCTCTGCGGCACTTACGACCTATCCAACCGCCCTAAACACGCCTTTTTATGACATATGCCACTGCAAAGGGTACTTCCTAACTCATTGTTCGCAGTTGTTCCTTGTGGGTTCTAAATTTTCTTTCAGTTCCAAGGATATTGATGATTCCAAAAGTTGTCGCAATGTGTGACTGATACATGGAGGTCGTCGTAGCACTATTTATGTTTCAGAAATATTTAACAAGTGGTATATGCAACGCAGAGGGATTGTGAGCCACAAATTTTTCGTCACTGTGGCATTTGAATGTAATAAGTCCCTTTAGCTTTGTAAATAAAGAACCTATTTCAACATTTCTATACTCGTTAGAGAAATGTGGGCCTCCTCCTCCCCTTACAGCCATCCTTCCCTCTCCGAATGAGCTCTCTGCGGCACTTACGACCTACCCAACCGTCCTAAACACGCCCTTTTATGACATATGCCACTGCAAATGATACTTCCTAACACATTATTCGCAGTTGTTCCTTGTGGGTTCTAAATTTTCTTTCAGTACCAAAGATCTTGATGATTCCAAAAGTTGTCGCAATGTGTGACTGATACATGGAGGTCGTCGTAGCACTATTTATGTTTCAGAAATATTTAACAAGTGAAATATGCAACGCAGAGGCATTGTGAGCCACAAACTTCTTCGTCACTGTGGCATCTGAATGTAATAAGTCCCTTTAGCTTTGTAAATAAAGAACCTATCTAAACATTTCTATACTCGTTAGAGAAATGTGGGCCTCTCCTCCCCTTACAGCCCTCCTTCCCTCTCCGAATGAGCCTTCTGCGGCAATTGCGAACTTGCCACCGTCCTAAACACGCGTTTCTATGACATATGCCACTGCAAAAGATACTTCCTAACACATTATTCGCAGTTGTTCTTTGTGGGTTCTAAATTTTCTTTCAGTTCCAAGGATCTTGATGATTCCAAAAGTTGTCGCAATGTGTGACTGATACATGGAGGTCGTCGTAGCACTATTTATGTTTCAGAAATATTTAACAGGTGGTATATGCAACGCAGAGGCATTGTGAGCCACAAAATTTTTCGTCACTGTGGCATATGAATGTAATAAGTCCCTTTAGCTTTGTAAATAAAGAACCCATGTCAACATTTCTATACTCGTTAGAGAAATGTGGGCCTCCTATTTCCCTTACAACCCTCCTTCCCTCTCCGAATGAGCTCTCTGCGGCACTTACGACCTACCCAACCGCCCTAAACACGCCTTTTTATGACATATGCCACTGCAAATGATACTTCCTAACCCATTATTCGCAGTTGTTCCTTGTGGGTTCTAATTTTTCTTTCAGTTCCAAGGATCTTGATGATTCCAAATGTTGTCGCAATGTGTGACTGATACATGGAGGTCGTCGTAGCACTATTTATGTTTCAGAAATATTTATCATGTGGTATATGCAACGCAGAGGGATTGTGAGCCACAACATTTTTCGTCACTGTGGCATATGAATGTAATAAGTCCCTTTAGCTTTGTAAATAAAGAACCTATCTCAACATTTCTATACTCGTTAGAGAAATTTGGGCCTCCTCCTCCCCTTACAGCCCTCCTTCCCTCTCCGAATGAGCTCTCTGCGGCACTTACGACCTACGCAACCGTCCTAAACACGCTCTTTTAAGACATATGGCACTGCAAATGATACTTCCTAACACATTATTCGCAATTGTTCCATGTTGGTTCTAAATTTTCTTCCAGTACCGAGGATCTTGATGATTCCAAAAGTATTCGCAATGAGTGACTGATACATGGAGGTCGTCGTAGCACTATTTATGTTTCAGAAATATTTAACAAGTGGTATATGCAACGCAGAGGCATTGTGAGCCACAAATTTTTCGTCACTGTGGCATTTGAATGTAATAAGTCCCTTTAGCTTTGTAAATAAAGAACCTATCTCAACATTTCTATACTCGTTAGAGAAATGTGGGCCTCCTATTCCCCTTACAGCCTTACTTCCCTCTCCTAATGAGCTCTCTGCGGCACTTACGACCTACCCAACCGCCCTAAACACGCCTTTTTATGACATATGCCACTGCAAAGGGTACTTCCTAACTCATTATTCGCAGTTGTTCCTTGTGGGTTCTAAATTTTCTGTCAGTTCCAAGGATCTTGATGATTCCAAAAGTTGTCGCAATGTGTGACTGATACATGGAGGTCGTCGTAGCACTATCTATGATTCAGAAATATTTAACAAGTGGTATATGCAACGCAGAGGCATTGTGAGCCACAAATTTTTCGTCACTGTGGCAGTTGAATGTAATAAGTCCCTTTAGCTTTGTAAATAAAGAACCTATCTCAACATTTCTATACTCGTTAGAGAAATGTGGGCCTCCTCCTCCCCTTACAGCCCTCCTTCACTCTCCGAATGAGGTCACTGCGGCACTTACGACCTACGCAACCGTCCTAAACACGCCCTTTTATGACATATGGCACTGCAAATGATACTTCCTAACACATTATTCGCAATTGTTCCATGTTGGTTCTAAATTTTCTTTCAGTACCAAGTATCTTGATGATTCCAAAAGTTTTCGCAATGTGTGACTGATACATGGTGGTCGTCGTAGCACTATTTATGCTTCAGAAATATTTAACAAGTCGTATATGCAACGCAGAGGCATTGTGAGCCACAAAATGTTTCGTCACTGTGGCATTTGAATGTAATAAGTCCCTTTAGTTTTGTAAATAAAGAACCTATCTCAACATTTCTATACTCGTTAGAGAAATGTGGGCCTCCTCCTCCCCTTACAGCCCTCCTTCCCTCTCTGAATGAGCCTTCTGCGGCAATTGCGTACTTGCCACCGTCCTAAACACGCGTTTTTATGACATATGCCACTGCAAATGATACTTCCTAACACATTATTCGCAGTTGTTCCTTGTGGGTTCTAAATTTTCTTTCAGTTCCAAGGATCTTGATGATTCCAAAAGTTGTCGCAATGTGTGAGTGATACATGGAGGTCGTCGTAGCACTATTTATGTTTCAGAAATATTTAACAAGTGGTATATGCAACGCAGAGGCATTCTGAGCCACAAAATTTTTCGTCACTGTGGCATTTGAATGTAATAAGTCCCTTTAGCTTTGTAAATAAAGAACCTATCTCATCATTTCTATACTCGTTAGAGAAATGTGGGCCTCCTCCTCCCCTTACAGCCCTCCTTCCCTCTCCGAATGAGCCTTCTGCGTCAATTGCGAACTTGCCACCGACCCAAACACGCGTTTTTATGACATATGCCACTGCTAATTATACTTCCTAACACATTATTCGCAGTTGTTCCTTGTGGGTTCTAAATTTTCTTTCAGTTCCAAGGATCTTGATGATTCCAAAAGTTGTCGCAATGTGTGACTGATACATGGAGGTCGTCGTAGCACTATTTATGTTTCAGAAATATTTAACAAGTGGTATATGCAACGCAGAGGCATTGTGAGCCACAAAACTTTTCGTCACTGTGGCAGTTGAATGTAATAAGTCCATTTAGCTTTGTAAATAAAGCACCTATCTCAACATTTCTATACTCGTTAGAGCAATGTGGGCCTCCTCCTCCCCTTACAGCCCTCCTTCCCTCTCCGAATGAGCTCTCTGCGGCACCTACGACCTACCCAACCGTCCTAAGCACGCCTTTTAATGACATATGCCACTGGAAATGATACTTCCTAACACATTATTCGCAGTTGTTCCTTGTGGGTTCTAATTTTTCTTTCAGTTCCAAGGATCTTGATGATTCCAAATGTTGTCGCAATGTGTGACTGATACATGGAGGTCGTCGTAGCACTATTTATGTTTCAGAAATATTTATCATGTGGAATATGCAACGCAGAGGGATTGTGAGCCACAAATTTTTCGTCACTGTGGCATTTGAATGTAATAAGTCCCTTTAGCTTTGTAAATAAAGAACCTATCTCAACATTTCTATACTCGTTAGAGAAATTTGGGCCTCCTCCTCCCCTTACAGCCCTCCTTCCCTCTCCGAATGAGCTCTCTGCGGCACTTACGACCTACGCAACCGTCCTAAACACGCTCTGATATGACATATGGCACAGCAAATGATACTTCCTAACACATTATTCGCAATTGTTCCATGTTGGTTCTAAATTTTCTTCCAGTACCAAGGATCTTGATGATTCCAAAAGTTTTCGCAATGTGTGACTGATACATGGAGGTCGTCGTAGCACTATTTATGTTTCAGAAATATTTAACAAGTGGTATATTCAATGCAGAGGCATTGTGAGCCACAAATTTTTCGTCACTGTGGCATTTGAATGTAATAAGTCCCTTTAGCTTTGCAAATAAAGAACCTATCTCAACATTTCTATACTCGTTAGAGAAATGTGGGCCTCCTATTCCCCTTACAGCCTTACTTCCCTCTCCGAATGAGCTCTCTGCGGCACTTACGACCTACCCAACCGCCCTAAACACGCCTTTTTATGACATATGCCACTGCAAAGGGTACTTCCTAACTCATTATTCGCAGTTGTTCCTTGTGGGTTCTAAATTTTCTTTCAGTTCCAAGGATCTTGATGATTCCAAAAGTTGTCGCAATGTGTGACTGATACATGGAGGTCGTCGTAGCACTATCTATGATTCAGAAATATTTAACAAGTGGTATATGCAACGCAGAGGCATTGTGAGCCACAAATTTTTCGTCACTGTGGCAGTTGAATGTAATAAGTCCCTTTAGCTTTGTAAATAAAGAACCTATCTCAACATTTCTATACTCGTTAGAGAAATGTGGGCCTCCTCCTCCCCTTACAGCCCTCCTTCACTCTCCGAATGAGGTCACTGCGGCACTTACGACCTACGCAACCGTCCTAAACACGCCCTTTTATGACATATGCCACTGCAAATGATACTTCCTAACACATTATTCGCAATTGTTCCATGTTGGTTCTAAATTTTCTTTAAGTACCAAGTATCTTGATGATTCCAAAAGTTTTCGCAATGTGTGACTGATACATGGTGGTCGTCGTAGCACTATTTATGCTTCAGAAATATTTAACAAGTCGTATATGCAACGCAGAGGCATTGTGAGCCACAAAATTTTTCGTCACTGTGGCATTTGAATGTAATAAGTCCCTTTAGTTTTGTAAATAAAGAACCTATCTCAACATTTCCATACTCGTTAGAGAAATGTGGGCCTCCTCCTCCCCTTACAGCCCTCCTTCCCTCTCTGAATGAGCCTTCTGCGGCAATTGCGTACTTGCCACCGTCCTAAACACGCGTTTTTATGACATATGCCACTGCAAATGATACTTCCTAACACATTATTCGCACTTGTTCCTTGTGGGTTCTAAATTTTCTTTCAGTTCCAAGGATCTTGATGATTCCAAAAGTTGTCGCAATGTGTGAGTGATACATGGAGGTCGTCGTAGCACTATTTATGTTTCAGAAATATTTAACAAGTGGTATATGCAACGCAGAGGCATTCTGAGCCACAAAATTTTTCGTCACTGTGGCATTTGAATGTAATAAGTCCCTTTAGCTTTGTAAATAAAGAACCTATCTCATCATTTCTATACTCGTTAGAGAAATGTGGGCCTCCTCCTCCCCTTACAGCCCTCCTTCCCTCTCCGAATGAGCCTTCTGCGGCAATTGCGAACTTGCCACCGACCCAAACACGCGTTTTTATGACATATGCCACTGCTAATTATACTTCCTAACACATTATTCGCAGTTGTTCCTTGTGGGTTCTAAATTTCCTTTCAGTTCCTAGGATCTTGATGATTCCAAAAGTTGTCGCAATGTGTGACTGATACATGGAGGTCGTCGTAGCACTATTTATGTTTCAGAAATATTTAACAAGTGGTATATGCAACGCAGAGGCATTGTGAGCCACAAAACTTTTCGTCACTGTGGCAGTTGAATGTAATAAGTCCATTGAGCTTTGTAAATAAAGCTCCTATTTCAACATTTCTATACTCGTTAGAGCAATGTGGGCCTCCTCCTCCCCTTACAGCCCTCCTTCCCTCTCCGAATGAGCTCTCTGCGGCACCTACGACCTACCCAACCGTCCTAAACACGCCTTTTTATGACATATGCCACTGGAAATGATACTTCCTAACACATTATTCGCAGTTGTTCCTTGTGGGTTCTAATTTTTCTTTCAGTTCCAAGGATCTTGATGATTCCAAATGTTGTCGCAATGTGTGACTGATACATGGAGGTCGTCGTAGCACTATTTATGTTTCAGAAATATTTATCATGTGGAATATGCAACGCAGAGGCATTGTGAGCCACAAACTTCTTCGTCACTGTGACATCTGAATGTAATAAGTCCCTTTAGCTTTGTAAATAAAGAACCCATCTAAACATTTCTATACTCATTAGAGAAATGTGGCCTCCTCCTCCCCTTACAGCCCTCCTTCCCTCTCCGAATGAGCCTTCTGCGGCAATTGCGAACTTGCCACCGTCCTAAACACGCGTTTCTATGACATATGCCACTGCAAAAGATACTTCCTAACACATTATTCGCTGTTGTTCTTTGTGGGTTCTAAATTTTCTTTCAGTTCCAAGGATCTTGATGATTCCAAAAGTTGTCGCAATGTGTGACTGATACATGGAGGTCGTCGTAGCACTATTTATGTTTCAGAAATATTTAACAAGTGGTATATGCAACGCAGAGGCATTGTGAGCCACAAAATTTTTCGTCACTGTGGCATATGAATGTAATAAGTCCCTTTAGCTTTGTAAATAAAGAACCCATGTCAACATTTCTATACTCGTTAGAGAAATGTGGGCCTCCTATTTCCCTTACAGCCCTCCTTCCCTCTCCGAATGAGCTCTCTGCGGCACTTACGACCTACCCAACCGCCCTAAACACGCCTTTTTATGACATATGCCACTGCAAATGATACTTCCTAACCCATTATTCGCAGTTGTTCCTTGTGGGTTCTAATTTTTCTTTCAGTTCCAAGGATCTTGATGATTCCAAATGTTGTCGCAATGTGTGACTGATACATGGAGGTCGTCGTAGCACTATTTATGTTTCAGAAATATTTATCATGTGGTATATGCAACGCAGAGGGATTGTGAGGCACAAATTTTTCGTCACTGTGGCATTTGAATGTAATAAGTCCCTTTAGCTTTGTAAATAAGGAACCTATTTCAACATTTCTATACTCGTTAGAGAAATGTGGGCCTCCTCCTCCCCTTACAGCCCTCCTTCCCTCTCCGAATGAGCTCTCTGCGGCACTTACGACCTACGCAACCGTCCTAAACACGCCCTTTTATGACATATGGCACTGCAAATGATACTTCCTAACACATTATTCGCAATTGTTCCATGTTGGTTCTAAATTTTCTTCCAGTACCAAGGATCTTGATGATTCCAAAAGTTTTCGCAATGTGTGACTGATACATGGAGGTCGTCGTAGCACTATTTATGTTTCAGAAATATTTAACAAGTGGTATATGCAACGCAGAGGCATTGTGAGCCACAAAATTTTTCGTCACTGTGGCATTTGAATGTAATAAGTCCCTTTAGCTTTGTAAATAAAGAACCTATCTCAACATTTCTTTACTCGTTAGAGAAATGTGGGCCTCCTCCTCCCCTTACAGCCCTCCTTCCCTCTCAGAATGAGCTCACTGCGGCACTTACGACTTACGCAACCGTCCTAAACACGCCCTTTTATGTTATTTGCCACTGCAAATGATACTTCCTAACACATTATTCGCAGTTGTTCCATGTTGGTTCGAAATTTTCTTTCAGTACCAAGGATCTTGATGATTCTAAAAGTTTTCGCAATGTGTGACTGATACATGGAGGTCGTCGTAGCACTATTTATGTTTCAGAAATATTTAACAAGTGGTATATGCAACACAGAGGCATTGTGAGCCACAAAATTTTTCGTCAATGTGGCATTTGAATGTAATAAGTCCCTTTAGCTTTGTAAATAAAGAATCTATGTCATCATTTCTATACTCGTTAGAGAAATGTGGGCCTCCTCCTCCCCTTACAGCCCTCCTTCCCTCTCCGAACGAGCCTTCTGCGGCAATTGCGAACTTGCCACCGTCCTAAACACGCGTTTTTATGACATATGCCACTACTAATGATACTTCCTAACACATTATTCGCAGTTGTTCCTTGTGGGTTCTAAATTTTCTTTCAGTTCCAAGGATCTTGATGATTCCAAATGTTGTCGCAATCTGTGACTGATACATGGAGGTCGTCGTAGCACTATTTATGTTTCAGAAATATTTAACAAGTGGTATATGCAACGCAGAGGCATTGTGAGCCACAAAATTTTTCGTCACTGTGGCATTTGAATGTAATAAGTCCCTTTAACTTTGTAAATAAAGAACCTATCTCAACATTTCTATACTCTTTAGAGAAATGTGGGCCTCCTCCTCCCCTTACAGCCTCCCTTTCCTCTCCGAATGAATTCTCTGCTTCACTTACGACCTACGCAATCGTCCTAAACACGCCTTTTTATGACATATGCCACTGCAAATGATACTTCCTAACACATTATTCGCAGTTGTTCCTTGTGGGTTCTAAATTTTCTTTCAGTTCCAAGGATCTTGATGATTCCAAATGTTGTCGCAACGTGTGACTGATACATGGAGGTCGTCATAGTACTATTTATGTTTCAGAAATATTTAACAAGTGGTATATGCAACGCAGAGGCATTGTGAGCCACAAAATTTTTCGTCACTGTGGCATTTGAATGTAATAAGTCCCTTTAGTTTTGTAAGTAATGAACCTATCTCAACATTGCAATACTCGTTACAGAAATGTGGGCCTCCTCGTCCCCTTACAGCCCTCCTTCCCTCTCTGAATGAGCCTTCTGCGATTTTTGCGTACTTGCCACCGTCCTAAACACGCGTTTCTATGACATATGCCACTGCAAATGATACTTCCTAACACATTATTCGCAGTTGTTCCTTGTGGGTTCTAAATTTTCTTTCAGTTCCAAGGATCTTGATGATTCCAAATGTTGTCGCAACGTGTGACTGATACATGGAGGTCGTCATAGTACTATTTATGTTTCAGAAATATTTAACAAGTGGTATATGCAACGCAGAGGCATTGTGAGCCACAAAAGTTTTCGTCACTGTGGCATTTGAATGTAATAAGTCAGTTTAGCTTTGTAAATAAAGAACCTATCTCAACATTTCTATACTCTTTAGAGAAATGTGGGCCTCCTCCTCCCGTTACAGCCCTCCTTTCCTCTCCGAATGAGTTCTCTGCTTCACTTACGACCTACGCAACCGTCCTAAACACGCCTTTTTATGACATATGCCACTGCAAATGATACTTCCTAACACATTATTCGCAGTTGTTCCTTGTGGGTTCTAAATTTTCTTTCAGTTCCAAGGATCTTGATGATTCCAAATGTTGTCGCAATGTGTGAGTGATACATGGAGGTCGTCGTAGCACTATTTATGTTTCAGAAATATTTAACAAGTGGTATATGCAACGCAGAGGCATTGTGAGCCACAAAATTTTTCGTCACTGTGGCATTTGAATGTAATAAGTCCCTTTAGCTTTGTAAATAAAGAACCTATCTCATCATTTCTATACTCGTTAGAGAAATGTGGGCCTCCTCCTCCCCTTACAGCCCTCCTTCTCTCTCCGAATGAGCCTTCTGCGGCAATTGCGAACTTGCCACCGACACAAACACGCGTTTTTATGACATATGCCACTGCTAATGATAATTCCTAACACATTTTTCGCAGTTGTTCCTTGTGGGTTCTAAATTTTCTTTCAGTTCCAAGGATCTTGATGATTCCAAATGTTGTCGCAATGTGTGACTGATACATGGAGGTCGTCGTAGCACTATTTATGTTTCAGAAATATTTAACAAGTGGTATATGCAACGCAGAGGCATTGTGAGCCACAAAATTTTTCGTCACTGTGGCATTTGAATGTAATAAGTCCCTTTAGTTTTGTAAGTAATGAACCTATCTCAACATTTCAATACTCGTTAGAGAAATGTGGGCCTCCTCGTCCCCTTACAGCCCTCCTTCCCTCTCTGAATGAGCCTTCTGCGACAATTGCGTACTTGCCACCGTCCTAAACACGCGTTTCTATGACATATGCCACTGCAAATGATACTTCCTAACACATTATTCGCAGTTGTTCCTTGTGGGTTCTAAATTTTCTTTCAGTTCCAAGGATCTTTATGATTCCAAATGTTGTCGCAATGTGTGACTGATACATGGAGGTCGTCGTAGCACTATTTATGTTTCAGAAATATTTAACAAGTGGTATATGCAACGCAGAGGCATTGTGAGCCACAAAATTTTTCGTCACTGTGGCAGTTGAATGTAATAACTCCCTTTAGCTTTGTATATAAAGAACCTATCTCAACAATTCTATAATCGTTAGAAAAATGTGGGCCTCCTCGTCCCCTTACAGCCCTCCTTCCCTCTCTGAATGAGCCTTCTGCGGCAAATGCGAACTTGCCACCGTCCTAAACACGCGTTTTTATGACATATGCCACTGCAAATGATACTTCCTAACACATTATTCGCAGTTGTTCATGTGGGTTCTAAATTTTCTTTCAGTTCCAAGGATCTTGATGATTCCAAAAGTTGTCGCAATGTGTGACTGATACATGGAGGTCGTCGTAGCACTATTTATGTTTCAGAAATATTTAACAAGTGGTATATGCAACGCAGAGGCATTGTGAGCCACAAAATTTTTCGTCACTGTGGCATTTGAATGTAATAAGTCCCTTTAGCTTTGTAAATAAATAACCTATCTCAAAATTTCTATACTCGTTAGGGAAATGTGGGCCTCCTCCTCCCCTTACAGCCCTCCTTCCCTCTCCGAATGAGCTCCCTGCGGCACTTACGACCTACGGAACCGTCCTAAACACGTCTTTGTATGACATATGCCACTGGAAATGATACTTCTTAACACATTATTCGCAGTTGTTCCTTGTGGGTTCTAAATTTTCTTTCATTTCCAAGGATCTTGATGATTCCAAAAGTTGTCGCAATGTGTGACTGATCCATGGAGATCGTCGAAGCACTATTTATGTTTCAGAAATATTTAACAAGTGGTATATGCAACGCAGAGGCATTGTGAGCCACAAAATTTTTCGTCACTGTGGCATTTGAATGTAATAAGTCCCTTTAGCTTTGTAAATAAAGAACCTATCTCAACATTTCTATACTCGTTAGAGAAATGTGGGCCTTTTCCTCCCCTTACAGCCCTCCTTCCCTCTCCGAATGATCTCTCTGCGCCACTTACGACCTACGCAACCGTCCTAAAGACGCCTTTTTATGACATATGCCACTGCAAATGATACTTCCTAACACATTATTCGCAGTTGTTCCTTGTGGGTTCTAAATTTTCTTTCACTTCCAAGGATCTTGATGATTCCAAATGTTGTCGCAATGTGTGACTGAGACATGGAGGTCATCGTAGCACTATTTATGTTTCAGAAATATTTAACAAGTGGTATATGCAACGCAGAGGCATTGTGAGCCACAAAATTTTTCGTCACTGTGGCATTTGAATGTAATAATTCCCTGTAGCTTTGTAAATAAAGAACCTATCTCAACATTTCTATACTCTTTAGAGAAATGTGGGCCTCCTCCTCCCCTTACAGCCCTCCTTCCCTCTCCGAATGAGCTCTCTCCGGCACTTACGACCTACGCAACCGTCCTAAACACGCCTTTTTATGACATATGCCACTGCAAATGATACTTCCTAACACATTATTCGCAGTTGTTCCTTGTGGGTTCTAAATTTTCTTTCAGTTCCAAGGATCTTGATGATTCCAAAAGAGTTCGCAATGTGTGACTGATATATGGAGGTCGTCGTAGCCCTATTTATGTTTCAGAAATATTTAACAAGTTGTATATGCAACGCAGAGCATTGTGAGCCACAAAAGTTTTAGTCACTGTGGCATTTGAATGTAATAAGTCCCTTTAGCTTTGTAAATAAAGAACCTATTTCAACATTTCTATACTCGTTAGAGAAATGTGAGCCTCATCCTCCCCTTACAGCCCTCCTTCCCTTTCTGAATGAGCCTTCTGCGGCAGATGCGAACTTGCCACCGTCCTAAACACGCGTTTTTATTACATATGCCACTGCAAATGACACCTCCTAACACATTATTCGCAGTTGTTCCTTGTGGGTTCTAAATTTTCTTTCACTTCCAAGGATCTTGATGATTCCAAAAGTTGTCGCAATGTGTGACTGATACATGGAGGTCGTCGTAGCACTATTTATGTTTCAGAAATATTTAACAAGTGGTATATGCAACGCAGAGGCATTGTGAGCCACAAAATTTTTCGTCACTGTGGCAGTTGAATGTAATAAGTCCCTTTAGCTTTGTAAATAAAGAACCTATCTCAACATTTCTATACTCGTTAGAGAAATGTGGGCCTCGTCCTCCCCTTACAGCCCTCCTTCCCTCTCCGAATGAGCTCTCTGCGGCACTTACGACCTACGCAACCGTCCTAAACACGCCTTTTATGACATATGCAACTGCAAATGATACTTCCCAACACATTATTCGCAGTTGTTCCTTGTGGGTTCTAAATTTTCTTTCACTTCCAAGGATCGTGATGATTCCAAAAGTTGTCGCAATGTGTGACTGATACATGGAGGTCGTCGTAGCACTATTTATGTTTCAGAAATATTTAACAAGTGGTATATGCAACGCAGAGGCATTGTGAGCCACAAAATTTTTCCTCACTGTGGCAGTTGAATGTAATAAGTCCCTTTAGCTTTGTAAATAAAGAACCTATCTCAACATTTCAATACTCGTTAGAGAAATGTGGGCCTCCTCCTCCCCTTACAGCCCTCCTTCCTTCTCCGAATGAGCTCTCTGCGCCACTTACGACCTACGCAACCGTCCTAAACACGCCTTTTTATGACATATGCCACTGCAAATGATACTTCCTAACACATTATTCGCAGTTGTTCCTTGTGGGTTCTATATTTTCTTTCAGTTCCAAGGATCTTGATGATTCCAAAAGTTGTCGCAATGTGTGACTGATACATGAAGGCCGTCGTAGCACTATTTCTGTTTCAGAAATATTTAACAAGTGGTATATGCAGCGCAGAGGCATTGTAAGCCACAAAATTCTTCGTCACTCTAGCATTTGTATGTAATAAGTCCCTTTGGCTTTGTAAATAAAGAACCTATCTCAACATTTCTATACTCGTTAGAGAAATGTGAGCCTCATCCTCCCCTTACAGCCCTCCTTCCCTTTCTGAATGAGCCTTCTGCGGCAGATGCGAACTTGCCACCGTCCTAAACACGCGTTTTTATTACATATGCCACTGCAAATGACACCTCCTAACACATTATTCGCAGTTGTTCCTTGTGGGTTCTAAATTTTCTTTCACTTCCAAGGATCTTGATGATTCCAAAAGTTGTCGCAATGTGTGACTGATACATGGAGGTCGTCGTAGCACTATTTATGTTTCAGAAATATTTAACAAGTGGTATATGCAACGCAGAGGCATTGTGAGCCACAAAATGTTTCGTCACTGTGGCATTTGAATGTAATAACTCCCTTTAGCTTTGTATATAAAGAACCTATCTCAACAATTCTATAATCGTTAGAAAAATGTGGGCCTCCTCGTCCCCTTACAGCCCTCCTTCCCTCTCTGAATGAGCCTTCTGCGGCAAATGCGAACTTGCCACCGTCCTAAACACGCGTTTTTATGACATATGCCACTGCAAATGATACTTCCTAACACATTATTCGCAGTTGTTCATGTGGGTTCTAAATTTTCTTTCAGTTCCAAGGATCTTGATGATTCCAAAAGTTGTCGCAATGTGTGACTGATACATGGAGGTCGTCGTAGCACTATTTATGTTTCAGAAATATTTAACAAGTGGTATATGCAACGCAGAGGCATTGTGAGCCACAAAATTTTTCGTCACTGTGGCATTTGAATGTAATAAGTCCCTTTAGCTTTGTAAATAAATAACCTATCTCAAAATTTCTATACTCGTTAGGGAAATGTGGGCCTCCTCCTCCCCTTACAGCCCTCCTTCCCTCTCCGAATGAGCTCCCTGCGGCACTTACGACCTACGGAACCGTCCTAAACACGTCTTTGTATGACATATGCCACTGGAAATGATACTTCTTAACACATTATTCGCAGTTGTTCCTTGTGGGTTCTAAATTTTCTTTCATTTCCAAGGATCTTGATGATTCCAAAAGTTGTCGCAATGTGTGACTGATCCATGGAGATCGTCGAAGCACTATTTATGTTTCAGAAATATTTAACAAGTGGTATATGCAACGCAGAGGCATTGTGAGCCACAAAATTTTTCGTCACTGTGGCATTTGAATGTAATAAGTCCCTTTAGCTTTGTAAATAAAGAACCTATCTCAACATTTCTATACTCGTTAGAGAAATGTGGGCCTTTTCCTCCCCTTACAGCCCTCCTTCCCTCTCCGAATGATCTCTCTGCGCCACTTACGACCTACGCAACCGTCCTAAAGACGCCTTTTTATGACATATGCCACTGCAAATGATACTTCCTAACACATTATTCGCAGTTGTTCCTTGTGGGTTCTAAATTTTCTTTCACTTCCAAGGATCTTGATGATTCCAAATGTTGTCGCAATGTGTGACTGAGACATGGAGGTCATCGTAGCACTATTTATGTTTCAGAAATATTTAACAAGTGGTATATGCAACGCAGAGGCATTGTGAGCCACAAAATTTTTCGTCACTGTGGCATTTGAATGTAATAATTCCCTGTAGCTTTGTAAATAAAGAACCTATCTCAACATTTCTATACTCTTTAGAGAAATGTGGGCCTCCTCCTCCCCTTACAGCCCTCCTTCCCTCTCCGAATGAGCTCTCTCCGGCACTTACGACCTACGCAACCGTCCTAAACACGCCTTTTTATGACATATGCCACTGCAAATGATACTTCCTAACACATTATTCGCAGTTGTTCCTTGTGGGTTCTAAATTTTCTTTCAGTTCCAAGGATCTTGATGATTCCAAAAGAGTTCGCAATGTGTGACTGATATATGGAGGTCGTCGTAGCCCTATTTATGTTTCAGAAATATTTAACAAGTTGTATATGCAACGCAGAGCATTGTGAGCCACAAAAGTTTTAGTCACTGTGGCATTTGAATGTAATAAGTCCCTTTAGCTTTGTAAATAAAGAACCTATTTCAACATTTCTATACTCGTTAGAGAAATGTGAGCCTCATCCTCCCCTTACAGCCCTCCTTCCCTTTCTGAATGAGCCTTCTGCGGCAGATGCGAACTTGCCACCGTCCTAAACACGCGTTTTTATTACATATGCCACTGCAAATGACACCTCCTAACACATTATTCGCAGTTGTTCCTTGTGGGTTCTAAATTTTCTTTCACTTCCAAGGATCTTGATGATTCCAAAAGTTGTCGCAATGTGTGACTGATACATGGAGGTCGTCGTAGCACTATTTATGTTTCAGAAATATTTAACAAGTGGTATATGCAACGCAGAGGCATTGTGAGCCACAAAATTTTTCGTCACTGTGGCAGTTGAATGTAATAAGTCCCTTTAGCTTTGTAAATAAAGAACCTATCTCAACATTTCTATACTCGTTAGAGAAATGTGGGCCTCCTCCTCCCCTTACAGCCCTCCTTCCCTCTCCGAATGAGCTCTCTGCGGCACTTACGACCTACGCAACCGTCCTAAACACGCCTTTTATGACATATGCAACTGCAAATGATACTTCCCAACACATTATTCGCAGTTGTTCCTTGTGGGTTCTAAATTTTCTTTCACTTCCAAGGATCGTGATGATTCCAAAAGTTGTCGCAATGTGTGACTGATACATGGAGGTCGTCGTAGCACTATTTATGTTTCAGAAATATTTAACAAGTGGTATATGCAACGCAGAGGCATTGTGAGCCACAAAATTTTTCCTCACTGTGGCAGTTGAATGTAATAAGTCCCTTTAGCTTTGTAAATAAAGAACCTATCTCAACATTTCTATACTCGTTAGAGAAATGTGGGCCCCATCCTCCCCTTACAGCCCTCCTTCGTTCTCCGAATGAGCTCTCTGCGGCATTTACGACCTACGCAACCGTCCTAAACACGCCTTTTCATGACATATGCCACTGCAAATGACACCTCCTAACACATTATTCGCAGTTGTTCCTTGTGGGTTCTAAATTTTCTTTCACTTCCAGGGATCTTGATGATTCCAAAAGTTGTCGCAATGTGTGACTGATACATGGAGGTCGTCGTAGCACTATTTATGTTTCAGAAATATTTAACAAGTGGTATATGCAACTCAGAGGCATTGTGAGCCACAAAATTATTCGTCACTGTGGCAGTTGAATGTAATAAGTCCCTTTAGCTTTGTAAATAAAGAACCTATCTCAACATTTCTATTCTCGGTAGAGAAAGTGGGCCTCCTCCTCCCTTACAGCCCTCCTTCCCTCTCCGAATGAGCCTTCTGCGGCAATTGCGAACTTGCCACCGTCCCAAACACGCGTTTTTATGACATATGCCACTGCTAATGATACTTCCTAACACATTATTCGCAGTTGTTCCTTGTGGGTTCTAAATTTTCTTTCAGTTCCAAGGATCTTGATGATTCCAAAAGTTGTCGCTATGTGTGACTGATACATGGAGGTCGTCGTAGCACTATTTATGTTTCAGAAATATTTAACAAGTGGTATATGCAACGCAGAGGCATTGTGAGCCACAAAATTTCTCGTCACTGTGGCAGTTGAATGTAATAAGTCCATTTAGCTTTGTAAATAAAGAACCTATCTCAACATTCCTATACTCGTTAGAGCAATGGTGGCCTCCTCCTCCCCTTACAACCCTCCTTCCCTCTCCGAATGAGCTCTCTGCGGCACTTACGACCTACGCAACCGTCCTAAACACGCCTTTTAATGACATATGCCACTGCAAATGATACTTCCTAACACATTATTCGCAGTTGTTCCTTGTGGGTTCTAATTTTTCTTTCAGTTCCAAGGATCTTGATGATTCCAAATGTTGTCGCAATGTGTGACTGATACATGGAGGTCCTCGTGGCACTATTTATGTTTCAGAAATATTTAACAAGTGGTATATGCAACGCAGAGGCATTGTGAGCCACAAAATGTTTCGTCACTGTGGCATTTGAATGTAATAAGTCCCTTTAGCTTTGTAAATAAAGAACCTATCTCAACATTTCTATACTCGTTAGAGAAATGTGGGCCTCATCCTCCCCTTACAGCCCTCCTTCGTTCTCCGAATGAGCTCTCTGCGGCATTTACGACCTACGCAACCGTCCTATACACGCCTTTTCATGACATATGCCACTGCAAATAATACTTCCTAACACATTATTCGCAGTTGTTCCTTGTGGGTTCTAAATTTTCTTTCAGTTCCCAGGATCTTGATGATTCCAAATGTTGTCGCAATGTGTGACTGATACATGGAGGTCGTCGTAGCTCTATTTATGTTTCTGAAACATTTATCAAGTGGTATATGCAACGCAGAGCATTGTGAGCCACAAAATTTTTCGTCACTGTGGCATTTGAATGTAATAAGTCCCTTTAGCTTTGTAAGTAAATAACCTATCTCAACATTTATATACTCATTAGAGAAATGTGCGCCTCATCCTCCCCTTACAGCCCTCCTTTCCTTTCTGAATGAGCCTTTTGCGGCAATTGCGAACTTGCCACCGTCCTAAACACGCGTTTTTATGACATATGCCACTGCATATGACACTTCCTAACACATTATTCGCAGTTGTTCCTTGTGGGTTCTAAATTTTCTTTCACTACCAAGGATCTTGATGATTCCAAAAGTTGTCGCAATGTCTTACTGATACATGGAGGTCGTCGTAGCACTATTTATGTTTCAGAAATATTTAACAAGTGGTATATGCAACTCAGAGGCATTGTGAGCCACAAAATTATTCGTCACTGTGGCAGTTGAATGTAATAAGTCCCTTTAGCTTTGTAAATAAAGAACCTATCTCAACATTTCTATTCTCGGTAGAGAAATGTGGGCCTCCTCCTCCCTTACAGCCCTCCTTCCCTCTCCGAATGAGCCTTCTGCGGCAATTGCGAACTTGCCACCGTCCCAAACACGCGTTTTTATGACATATGCCACTGTTAATGATACTTCCTAACACATTATTCGCAGTTCTTCCTTGTGGGTTCTAAATTTTCTTTCAGTTCCAAGGATCTTGATGATTCCAAAAGTTGTCGCTATGTGTGACTGATACATGGAGGTCGTCGTAGCACTATTTATGTTTCAGAAATATTTAACAAGTGGTATATGCAACGCAGAGGCATTGTGAGCCACAAAATTTCTCGTCACTGTGGCAGTTGAATGTAATAAGTCCATTTAGCTTTGTAAATAAAGAACCTATCTCAACATTCCTATACTCGTTAGAGCAATGGTGGCCTCCTCCTCCCCTTACAACCCTCCTTCCCTCTCCGAATGAGCTCTCTGCGGCACTTACGACCTACGCAACCGTCCTAAACACGCCTTTTAATGACATATGCCACTGCAAATGATACTTCCTAACACATTATTCGCAGTTGTTCCTTGTGGGTTCTAATTTTTCTTTCAGTTCCAAGGATCTTGATGATTCCAAATGTTGTCGCAATGTGTGACCGATACATGGAGGTCCTCGTGGCACTATTTATGTTTCAGAAATATTTAACAAGTGGTATATGCAACGCAGAGGCATTGTGAGCCACAAAATGTTTCGTCACTGTGGCATTTGAATGTAATAAGTCCCTTTAGCTTTGTAAATAAAGAACCTATCTCAACATTTCTATACTCGTTAGAGAAATGTGGGCCTCATCCTCCCCTTACAGCCCTCCTTCGTTCTCCGAATGAGCTCTCTGCGGCATTTACGACCTACGCAACCGTCCTATACACGCCTTTTCATGACATATGCCACTGCAAATAATACTTCCTAACACATTATTCGCAGTTGTTCCTTGTGGGTTCTAAATTTTCTTTCAGTTCCCAGGATCTTGATGATTCCAAATGTTGTCGCAATGTGTGACTGATACATGGAGGTCGTCGTAGCTCTATTTATGTTTCTGAAACATTTATCAAGTGGTATATGCAACGCAGAGCATTGTGAGCCACAAAATTTTTCGTCACTGTGGCATTTGAATGTAATAAGTCCCTTTAGCTTTGTAAGTAAAGAACCTATCTCAACATTTATATACTCATTAGAGAAATGTGCGCCTCATCCTCCCCTTACAGCCCTCCTTTCCTTTCTGAATGAGCCTTTTGCGGCAATTGCGAACTTGCCACCGTCCTAAACACGCGTTTTTATGACATATGCCACTGCATATGACACTTCCTAACACATTATTCGCAGTTGTTCCTTGTGGGTTCTAAATTTTCTTTCACTACCAAGGATCTTGATGATTCCAAAAGTTGTCGCAATGTCTTACTGATACATGGAGGTCGTCGTAGCACTATTTATGTTTCAGAAATATTTAACAAGTGGTATATGCAACGCAGAGGCATTGTGAGCCACATAATTTTTCGTCACTGTGGCATTTGAATGTAATAATTCCCTGTAGCTTTGTAAATAAAGAACCTATCTGAACATTTCTATACTCTTTAGAGAAATGTGGGCCTCCTCCTCCCCTTACAGCCCTCCTTCCCTCTCCGAATGAGCTCTCTCCGGCACATACGACCTACGCAACCGTCCTAAACACGCCTTTTTATGACATATGCCACTGCAAATGATACTTCCTAACACATTATTCGCAGTTGTTCCTTGTGGGTTCTAAATTTTCTTTCAGTTCCAAGGATCTTGATGATTCCAAAATTTGTGGCAATGTGTGACTGATACATGGAGGTCGTCGTAGCACTATTTATGTTTCAGAAATATTTAACAAGTGGTATATGCAACGCAGAGGCATTGTGAGCCACAAAATTTTTCGTCACTGTGGCATTTGAATGTAATAAGTCCCATTAGCTTTGTAAATAAAGAACCTATCTCAACATTTCTATACTCGTTAGTGAAATGTGGGCCTCCTCCTCCCCTTACAGCCCTCCTTCCCTCTCCGAATGAGCCTTCTGCGGCAATTGCGAACTTGCCACCGTCCTAAACACGCGTTTTTATGACTTATGCCACTGCAAATGATACTTCCTAACACATTATTCGCAGTTGCTCCTTGTGGGTTCTAAATTTTCTTTCAGTTCCAAGGATCTTGATGATTCCAAATGTTGTCGCAATGTGTGACTGATACATGGAGGTCGTCGTAGCACTATTTATGTTTCAGAAATATTTAACAAGTGGTATATGCAACGCAGAGGCATTGTGAGCCACAAAATTTTTCGTCACTGTGGCATTTGAATGTAATAATTCCCTGTAGCTTTGTAAATAAAGAACCTATCTCAACATTTCTATACTCTTTAGAGAAATGTGGGCCTCCTCCTCCCCTTACAGCCCTCCTTCCCTTTCTGAATGAGCTCTCTCCGGCACTTACGACCTACGCAACCGTCGTAAACACGCCTTTTTATGACATATGCCACTGCAAATGATACTTCCTAACACATTATTCGCAGTTGTTCCTTGTGGGTTCTAAATTTTCTTTCAGTTCCAAGGATCTTGATGATTCCAAAAGTTGTCGCAATGTCTCACTGATACATGGAGGTCGTCGTAGCACTATTTATGTTTCAGAAATATTTAACAAGTGGTATATGCAACGCAGAGGCATTGTGAGCCACAAAATGTTTCGTCACTGTGGCAGTTGAATGTAATAAGTCCCTCTAGCTTTGTATATAAAGAACCTATCTCAACATTTCTATACTCGTTAGAGAAATGTGGGCCTCCTCCTCCCCTTACAGCCCTCCCTCCCTCTCCGAATGAGCTCTCTGCGGCACTTACGACCTACGCAACCGTCCTAAACACGACTTTTTATGACATATGCCACTGCAAATGATACTTCCTAACACATTATTCGCAGTTGTTCCTTGTGGGTTCTAAATTTTCTTTCAGTTCCAAGGATCTTGATGATTCCAAAAGTTGTCGCAATGTGTGACTGATACATGGAGGTCGTCGTAGCACTATTTATGTTTCAGAAATATTTAACAAGTGGTATATGCAACGCAGAGTCATTGTGAGCCACAAAATGTTTCGTCACTGTGGCAGTTGAATGTAATAAGTCCCTTTAGCTTTGTATATAAAGAACCTATCTCAACATTTCTATACTCGTTAGAGAAATGTGGGCCTCCTCCTACCCTTACAGCCCTCCCTCCCTCTCCGAATGAGCTCTCTGCGGCACTTACGACCTACGCAACCGTCTTAAACACGCCCTTTTATGACATATGCCACTGCAAATGATACTTCCTAACACATTATTCGCAGTTGTTCCTTGTGGGTTCTAAATTTTCTTTCAGTTCCAAGGATCTTGATGATTCCAAAAGTTGTCGCAATGTGTGACTGACACATGGAGGTCGTCGTAGCACTATTTATGTTTCAGAAATATGTAACAAGTGGTATATGCAACGCAGAGGCATTGTGAGCCACAAAATGTTTCGTCACTGTGGCAGTTGAATGTAATAAGTCCCTTTAGCTTTGTATATAAAGAACCTATCTCAACATTTCTATACTCGTTAGAGAAATGTGGGCCTCCTCCTCCCCTTACAGCCCTCCCTCCCTATCCGAATGAGCTCTCTGCGGAACTTACGACCTACGCAACCGTCTTAAACACGCCCTTTTATGACATATGCCACTGCAAATGATACTTCCTAACACATTATTCGCAGTTGTTCCTTGCGGGTTCTAAATTTTCTTTCAGTTCCAAGGATCTTGATGATTCCAAAAGTTGTCGCAATGTGTGACTGATACATGGAGGTCGTCGTAGCACTATTTATGTTTCAGAAATATTTAACAAGTGGTATATGCAACGCAGAGGCATTGTGAGCCACAAAATGTTTCGTCACTGTGGCAGTTGAATGTAATAAGTCCCTTTAGCTTTGTATATAAAGAACCTATCTCAACATTTCTATACTCGTTAGAAAAATGTGGGCCTCCTCCTCCCCTTACAGCCCTCCCTCCCTCTCCGAATGAGCTCTCTGCGGCATTTACGACCTACGCAACCGTCCTAAACACGCCTTTTTATGACATATGCCACTGCAAATGATACTTCCTAACACATTATTCGCAGTTGTTCCTTGTGGGTTCTATATTTTCTTTCAGTTCCAAGGATCTTGATGATTCCAAAAGTTGTCGCAATGTGTGACTGATACATGAAGGCCGTCGTAGCACTATTTCTGTTTCAGAAATATTTAACAAGTGGTATATGCAGCGCAGAGGCATTGTAAGCCACAAAATTCTTCGTCACTCTAGCATTTGTATGTAATAAGTCCCTTTGGCTTTGTAAATAAAGAACCTATCTCAACATTTCTATACTCGTTAGAGAAATGTGGGCCTCATCCTCCCCTTACAGCCCTCCTTCGTTCTCCGAATGAGCTCTCTGCGGCATTTACGACCTACGCAACCGTCCTAAACACGCCTTTTCATGACATATGCCACTGCAAATGACACCTCCTAACACATTATTCGCAGTTGTTCCTTGTGGGTTCTAAATTTTCTTTCACTTCCAGGGATCTTGATGATTCCAAAAGTTGTCGCAATGTGTGACTGATACATGGAGGTCGTCGTAGCACTATTTATGTTTCAGAAATATTTAACAAGTGGTATATGCAACTCAGAGGCATTGTGAGCCACAAAATTATTCGTCACTGTGGCAGTTGAATGTAATAAGTCCCTTTAGCTTTGTAAATAAAGAACCTATCTCAACATTTCTATTCTCGGTAGAGAAATGTGGGCCTCCTCGTCCCTTACAGCCCTCCTTCCCTCTCCGAATGAGCCTTCTGCGGCAATTGCGAACTTGCCACCGTCCCAAACACGCGTTTTTATGACATATGCCACTGCTAATGATACTTCCTAACACATTATTCGCAGTTGTTCCTTGTGGGTTCTAAATTTTCTTTCAGTTCCAAGGATCTTGATGATTCCAAAAGTTGTCGCTATGTGTGACTGATACATGGAGGTCGTCGTAGCACTATTTATGTTTCAGAAATATTTAACAAGTGGTATATGCAACGCAGAGGCATTGTGAGCCACAAAATTTCTCGTCACTGTGGCAGTTGAATGTAATAAGTCCATTTAGCTTTGTAAATAAAGAACCTATCTCAACATTCCTATACTCGTTAGAGCAATGTGGGCCTCCTCCTCCCCTTACAACCCTCCTTCCCTCTCCGAATGAGCTCTCTGCGGCACTTACGACCTACGCAACCGTCCTAAACACGCCTTTTAATGACATATGCCACTGCAAATGATACTTCCTAACACATTATTCGCAGTTGTTCCTTGTGGGCTCTAATTTTTCTTTCAGTTCCAAGGATCTTGATGATTCCAAATGTTGTCGCAATGTGTGACTGATACATGGAGGTCCTCGTGGCACTATTTATGTTTCAGAAATATTTAACAAGTGGTATATGCAACGCAGAGGCATTGTGAGCCACAAAATGTTTCGTCACTGTGGCATTTGAATGTAATAAGTCCCTTTAGCTTTGTAAATAAAGAACCTATCTCAACATTTCTATACTCGTTAGAGAAATGTGGGCCTCATCCTCCCCTTACAGCCCTCCTTCGTTCTCCGAATGAGCTCTCTGCGGCATTTACGACCTACGCAACCGTCCTATACACGCCTTTTCATGACATATGCCACTGCAAATAATACTTCCTAACACATTATTCGCAGTTGTTCCTTGTGGGTTCTAAATTTTCTTTCAGTTCCCAGGATCTTGATGATTCCAAATGTTGTCGCAATGTGTGACTGATACATGGAGGTCGTCGTAGCTCTATTTATGTTTCTGAAACATTTAACAAGTGGTATATGCAACGCAGAGCATTGTGAGCCACAAAATTTTTCGTCACTGTGGCATTTGAATGTAATAAGTCCCTTTAGCTTTGTAAGTAAAGAACCTATCTCAACATTTATATACTCATTAGAGAAATGTGCGCCTCATCCTCCCCTTACAGCCCTCCTTTCCTTTCTGAATGAGCCTTCTGCGGCAATTGCGAACTTGCCACCGTCCTAAACACGCGTTTTCATGACATATGCCACTGCATATGACACTTCCTAACACATTATTCGCAGTTGTTCCTTGTGGGTTCTAAATTTTCTTTCACTACCAAGGATCTTGATGATTCCAAAAGTTGTCGCAATGTCTTACTGATACATGGAGGTCGTCGTAGCACTATTTATGTTTCAGAAATATTTAACAAGTGGTATATGCAACGCAGAGGCATTGTGAGCCACAAAATTTTTCGTCACTGTGGCATTTGAATGTAATAATTCCCTGTAGCTTTGTAAATAAAGAACCTATCTGAACATTTCTATACTCTTTAGAGAAATGTGGGCCTCCTCCTCCCCTTACAGCCCTCCTTCCCTCTCCGAATGAGCTCTCTCCGGCACATACGACCTACGCAACCGTCCTAAACACGCCTTTTTATGACATATGCCACTGCAAATGATACTTCCTAACACATTATTCGCAGTTGTTCCTTGTGGGTTCTAAATTTTCTTTCAGTTCCAAGGATCTTGATGATTCCAAAATTTGTCGCAATGTGTGACTGATACATGGAGGTCATCGTAGCACTATTTATGTTTCAGAAATATTTAACAAGTGGTATATGCAACGCAGAGGCATTGTGAGCCACAAAATTTTTCGTCACTGTGGCATTTGAATGTAATAAGTCCCATTAGCTTTGTAAATAAAGAACCTATCTCAACATTTCTATACTCGTTAGAGAAATGTGGGCCTCCTCCTCCCCTTACAGCCCTCCCTCCCTCTCCGAATGAGCTCTCTGCGGCACTTACGACCTACGCAACCGTCCTAAACACGACTTTTTATGACATATGCCACTGCAAATGATACTTCCTAACACATTATTCGCAGTTGTTCCTTGTGGGTTCTAAATTTTCTTTCAGTTCCAAGGATCTTGATGATTCCAAAAGTTGTCGCAATGTGTGACTGATACATGGAGGTCGTCGTAGCACTATTTATGTTTCAGAAATATTTAACAAGTGGTATATGCAACGCAGAGTCATTGTGAGCCACAAAATGTTTCGTCACTGTGGCAGTTGAATGTAATAAGTCCCTTTAGCTTTGTATATAAAGAACCTATCTCAACATTTCTATACTCGTTAGAGAAATGTGGGCCTCCTCCTACCCTTACAGCCCTCCCTCCCTCTCCGAATGAGCTCTCTGCGGCACTTACGACCTACGCAACCGTCTTAAACACGCCCTTTTATGACATATGCCACTGCAAATGATACTTCCTAACACATTATTCGCAGTTGTTCCTTGTGGGTTCTAAATTTTCTTTCAGTTCCAAGGATCTTGATGATTCCAAAAGTTGTCGCAATGTGTGACTGACACATGGAGGTCGTCGTAGCACTATTTATGTTTCAGAAATATGTAACAAGTGGTATATGCAACGCAGAGGCATTGTGAGCCACAAAATGTTTCGTCACTGTGGCAGTTGAATGTAATAAGTCCCTTTAGCTTTGTATATAAAGAACCTATCTCAACATTTCTATACTCGTTAGAGAAATGTGGGCCTCCTCCTCCCCTTACAGCCCTCCCTCCCTATCCGAATGAGCTCTCTGCGGAACTTACGACCTACGCAACCGTCTTAAACACGCCCTTTTATGACATATGCCACTGCAAATGATACTTCCTAACACATTATTCGCAGTTGTTCCTTGTGGGTTCTAAATTTTCTTTCAGTTCCAAGGATCTTGATGATTCCAAAAGTTGTCGCAATGTGTGACTGATACATGGAGGTCGTCGTAGCACTATTTATGTTTCAGAAATATTTAACAAGTGGTATATGCAACGCAGAGGCATTGTGAGCCACAAAATGTTTCGTCACTGTGGCAGTTGAATGTAATAAGTCCCTTTAGCTTTGTATATAAAGAACCTATCTCAACATTTCTATACTCGTTAGAAAAATGTGGGCCTCCTCCTCCCCTTACAGCCCTCCCTCCCTCTCCGAATGAGCTCTCTGCGGCATTTACGACCTACGCAACCGTCCTAAACACGCCTTTTTATGACATATGCCACTGCAAATGATACTTCCTAACACATTATTCGCAGTTGTTCCTTGTGGGTTCTAAATTTTCTTTCAGTTCCAAGGATCTTGATGATTCCAACAGTTGTCGCAATGTGTGACTGATATATGGAGGTCGTCGTAGCACTATTTATGTTTCAGAAACATTTAACAAGTGGTATATGCAACGCAGAGGCATTGTGAGCCACAAAATGTTTCGTCACTGTGGCAGTTGAATGTAATAAGTCCCTTTAGCTTTGTATATAAAGAACCTATCTCAACATTTCTATACTCGTTAGAGAAATGTGGGCCTCCTCCTCCCCTTACAGCCCTCCCTCCCTCTCCAAATGAGTTCTCTGCGGCACTTACGACATACGCAACCGTCTTAAACACGCCTTTTTATGACATATGCCACTGCAAATGATACTTCCTAACACATTATTCGCAGTTGTTCCTTGTGGGTTCTAAATTTTCTTTCAGTTCCAAGTATCTTGATGATTCCAACAGTTGTCGCAATGTGTGACTGATACATGGAGGTCGTCGTAGCACTATTTATGTTTCAGAAATATTTAACAAGTGGTATATGCAACGCAGAGGCATTGTGAGCCACAAAATGTTTCGTCACTGTGGCAGTTGAATGTAATAAGTCCCTTTAGCTTTGTATATAAAGAACCTATCTCAACATTTCTATACTCGTTAGAGAAATGTGGGCCTCCTCCTCCCCTTACAGCCTTCCCTCCCTCTCCGAATGAGCTCTCTGCGGCACTTACGACCTACGCAACCGTTTTAAACACGCCCTTTTATGACATATGCCACTGCAAATGATACTTCCTAACACATTATTCGCAGTTGTTCCTTGTGGGTTCTAAATTTTCTTTCAGTTCCAAGGATCTTGATGATTCCAAAAGTTGTCGCAATGTGTGACTGATACATGGAGGTCATCGTAGCACTATTTATGTTTCAGAAATATGTACCAAGTGGTATATGCAACGCAGAGGCATTGTGAGCCACAAAATGTTTCGTCACTGTGGCAGTTGAATGTAATAAGTCCCTTTAGCTTTGTATATAAAGAACCTATCTCAACATTTCTATACTCGTTAGAGAAATGTGGGCCTCCTCCTCCCCTTACAGCCCTCCCTCCCTCTCCGAATGAGTTCTCTGCGGCACTTACGACCTACGCAACCGTCTTAAACACGCCTTTCTATGACATATGCCACTGCAAATGATACTTCCTAACACATTATTCGCAGTTGTTCCTTGTTGGTTCTAAATTTTCTTTCAGTTCCAAGGATCTTGATGATTCCAACAGTTGTCGCAATGTGTGAATGATACATGGAGGTCGTCGTAGCACTATTTAAGTTTCAGAAATATTTAACAAGTGGTATATGCAACGCAGAGGCATTGTGAGCCACAAAATGTTTCGTCACTGTGGCAGTTGAATGTAATAAGTCCCTTTAGCTTTGTATATAAAGAACCTATCTCAACATTTCGATTCTCGTTAGAGAAATGTGGGCCTCCTCCTCCCCTTACACCCCTCCCTCCCTCTCCGAATGAGCTCTCTGCGGCACTTACGACCTACGCAACCGTCTTAAACACGCCTTTTTATGACATATGCCACTGCAAATGATACTTCCTAACAAATTATTCGCAGTTGTTCCTTGTGGGTTCTAAATTTTCTTTCAGTTCCAAGGATCTTGATGATTCCAAAATTTGTCGCAATGTGTGACTGATACATGGAGGTCGTCGCAGCACTATTTATGTTTCAGAAATATTTAACAAGTGGTATATGCAACGCAGAGGCATTGTGAGCCACAAAATTTTTCGTCAGTGTGGCATTTGAATGTAATAAGTCCCTTTAGCTTTGTAAATAAAGAACCTATCTCAACATTCCTATACTCGTTAGAGAAATGTGGGCCTCCCCCTCCACTTACAGCCCTCCTTCCCTCTCCGAATGAGCTCTCTGCGGCACTTACGACCTACGCAACCGTCCTAAACACGCCTTTTTATGACATATGCCACTGCAAATGTTACTTCCTAACACATTATTCGCAGTTGTTCCTTGTGGGTTCTAAATTTTCTTTCAGTTCCAAGGATCTTGATGATTCCAACAGTTCTCGCAATGTGTGACTGATACATGGAGGTCGTCGTAGCACTATTTATGTTTCAGAAATATTTAACAAGTGGTATATGCAACGCAGAGGCATTGTGAGCCACAAAATGTTTCGTCACTGTGGCATTTGAATGTAATAAGTGCCCTTAGCTTTGTAAATAAAGAACCTATCTCAACATTTCTATACTCTTTAGAGAAATGTGGGCCTCCCCCTCCCCTTACAGCCCTCCTTCCCTCTCTGAATGAGCTCTCTCCGGCACTTACGACCTAAGCAACCGTCCTTAAACACGCCTTTTTATGACATATGCCACTGCAAATGATACTTCCTAACACATTATTCGCAGTTGTTCCTTGTGGGTTCTAAATTTTCTTTCAGTTCCAAGGATCTTGATGATTCCAAAAGTTGTCGCAATGTGTGACTGGTACATGGAGGTCGTCGTAGCACTATTTATGTTTCAGAAATATTTAACAAGTGGTATATGCAACGCAGAGGCATTGTGAGCCACAAAATGTTTCGTCACTGTGGCAGTTGAATGTAATAAGTCCCTTTAGCTTTGTATATAAAGAACCTATCTCAACATTTCTATACTCGTTAGAGAAATGTGGGCCTCCTCCTCCCCTTACGGCCTTCCCTCCCTCTCCGAAAGAGCTCTCTGCGGCACTTACGACCTACGCAACCGTTTTAAACACGCGTTTTTATGACATATGCCACTGCAAATGATACTTCCTAACACATTATTCACAGTTGTTCCTTGTGGGTTCTAAATTTTCTTTCAGTTCCAAGGATCTTGATGATTCCAAAAGTTGTCGCAATGTGTGACTGATACATGGAGGTCGTCGTAGCACTATTTATGTTTCAGAAATATTTAACAAGTGGTATATGCAACGCAGAGGCATTGTGAGCCACAAAATGTTTCGTCACTGTGGCAGTTGAATGTAATAAGTCCCTTTAGCTTTGTATATAAAGAACCTATCTCAACATTTCTATACTCGTTAGAGAAATGTGGGCCTCCTCCTCCCCTTACAGCCCTCCCTCCCTATCCGAATGAGCTCTCTGCGGAACTTACGACCTACGCAACCATCTTAAACACGCCCTTTTATGACATATGCCACTGCAAATGATACTTCCTAACACATTATTCGCAGTTGTTCCTTGTGATTTCTAAATTTTCTTTCAGTTCCAAGGATCTTGATGATTCCAACAGTTGTCGCAATGTGTGACTGATATATGGAGGTCGTCGTAGCACTATTTATGTTTCAGAAACATTTAACAAGTGGTATATGCAACGCAGAGGCATTGTGAGCCACAAAATGTTTCGTTACTGTGGCAGTTGAATGTAATAAGTCCCTTTAGCTTTGTATATAAGGAACCTATCTCAACATTTCTATACTCGTTAGAGAAATGTGGGCATCCTCCTCCCCTTACAGCCCTCCCTCCCTCTCCGAATGAGCTCTCTGCGGCACTTACGACCTACGCAACCGTCTTAAACACGCCTTTTTATGACATATGCCACTGCAAATGATACTTCCTAACACATTATTCGCAGTTGTTCCTTGTGGGTTCTAAATTTTCTTTCAGTTCCAAGTATCTTGATGATTCCAACAGTTGTCGCAATGTGTGACTGATACATGGAGGTCGTCGTAGCACTATTTATGCTTCAGAAATATTTAACAAGTGGTATATGCAACGCAGAGGCATTGTGAGCCACAAAATGTTTCGTCACTATGGCAGTTGAATGTAATAAGTCCCTTTAGCTTTGTATATAAAGAACCTATCTCAACATTTCTATACTCGTTAGAGAAATGTGGGCCTCCTCCTCCCCTTACAGCCCTCCCTCCCTCTCCGAATGAGCTCTCTGCGGCACTTACGACCTATGCAACCGTCTTAAACACGCCTTTTTTCTGACATATGCCACTGCAAATGATACTTCCTAACACATTATTAGCAGTTGTTCCTTGTTGGTTCTAAATTTTCTTTCAGTTTCAAGGATCTTGTTGATTCCAACAGTTGTCGCAATGTGTGACTGATACATTGAGGTCGTCGTAGCACTATTTATGTTTCAGAAATATTTAACAAGTGGTATATGCAACGCAGAGGCATTGTGAGATACAAAATGTTTCGTCACTGTGGCAGTTGAATGTAATAAGTCCCTTTAGCTTTGTATATAAAGAACCTATCTCAACATTTCTATACTCGTTAGAGAAATGTGGGCCTCCTCCTCCCCTTGCAGCCCTCCCTCCCTCTCCGAATGAGCTCTCTGCGGCACTTACGACCTACGCAACCGTCTTAAACACGCCTTTTTATGACATATGCCACTGCTAATGATACTTCCTAACACATTATTCGCAGTTGTTCCTTGTGGGTTCTAAATTTTCTTTCAGTTCCAAGGATCTTGATGATTCCAAAATTTGTCGCAATGTGTGACTGATACATGGAGGTCGTCGTAGCACTATTTATGTTTCAGAAATATTTAACAAGTGGTATATGCAACGCAGAGGCATTGTGAGCCACAAAATTTTTCGTCACTGTGGCATTTGAATGTAATAAGTCGCTTTAGCTTTGTAAATAAAGAACCTATCTCAACATTTCTATACTCGTTAGAGATATGTGGGCCTCCTCCTCCACTTACAGCCCTCCTTCCCTTTCCGAATGAGCTCTCTGCGGCACTTACGACCTACGCAACCGTCCTAAACACGCCTTTTTATGACATATGCCACTGCAAATGTTACTTCCTAACACATTATTCGCAGTTGTTCCTTGTGGGTTCTACATTTTCTTTCAGTTCCAAGGATCTTGTTGATTCCAACAGTTCTCGCAATGTGTGACTGATACATGGAGGTCGTCGTAGCACTATTTATGTTTCAGAAATATTTAACAAGTGGTATATGCAACGCAGAGGCATTGTGAGCCACAAAATTTTTCGTCACTGTGGCATTTGAATGTAATAAGTCAACTTAGCTTTGTAAATAAAGAACCTATCTCAACATTTCTATACTCGTTAGTGAAATGTGGGCCTCCTCCTCCCCTTACAGCCCTCCTTCCCTCTCCGAATGAGCCTTCTGCGGCAATTGCGAACTTGCCACCGTCCTAAACACGCGTTTTTATGACATATGCCACTGCAAATGATACTTCCTAACACATTATTCGCAGTTGTTCCTTGTGGGTTCTAAATTTTCTTTCAGTTCCAAGGATCTTGATGATTCCAAATGTTGTCGCAATGTGTGACTGATACATGGAGGTCGTCGTAGCACTATTTATGTTTCAGAAATATTTAACAAGTGGTATATGCAACGCAGAGGCATTGTGAGCCAGAAAATTTTTCGTCACTGTGGCATTTGAATGTAATAATTCCCTGTAGCTTTGTAAATAAAGAACCTATCTCAACATTTCTTTACTCTTTAGAGAAATGTAGGCCTCCCCCTCCCCTTACGGCCCTCCTTCCCTCTCTGAATGAGCTCTCTCCGGCACTTACGACCTACGCAACCGTCCTAAACACGCCTTTTTATGACATATGCCACTGCAAATGATACTTCCTAACACATTATTCGCAGTTGTTCCTTGTGGGTTCTAAATTTTCTTTCAGTTCCAAGGATCTTGATGATTCCAAAAGTTGTCGCAATGTGTGACTGATACATGGAGGTCGTCGTAGCACTATTTATGTTTCAGAAATATTTAACAAGTGGTATATGCAACGCAGAGGCATTGTGAGCCACAAAATGTTTCGTCACTGTGGCAGTTGAATGTAATAAGTCCCTTTAGCTTTGTATATAAAGAACCTATCTCAACATTTCTATACTCGTTAGAGAAATGTGGGCCTCCTCCTCCCCTTACAGCCCTCCCTCCCTCTCCGAATGAGCTCTCTGCGGCATTTACGACCTACGCAACCGTCTTAAACACGCCTTTTTATGACATATGCCACTGCAAATGATACTTCCTAACACATTATTCGCAGTTGTTCCTTGTGGGTTCTAAATTTTCTTTCAGTTCCAAGGATCTTCATGATTCCAATAGTTGTCGCAATGTGTGACTGATATATGGAGGTCGTCGTAGCACTATTTATGTTTCAGAAACATTTAACAAGTGGTATATGCAACGCAGAGGCATTGTGAGCCACAAAATGTTTCGTCACTGTGGCAGTTGAATGTAATAAGTCCCTTTAGCTTTGTATATAAAGAACCTATCTCAACATTTCTATACTCGTTAGAGAAATGTGGGCCTCCTCCTCCCCTTACAGCCCTCCCTCCCTCTCCGAATGAGCTCTCTGCGGCACTTACGACCTACGCAACCGTCTTAAACACGCCTTTTTATAACATATGCCACTGCAAATGATACTTCCTAACACATTATTCGCAGTTGTTCCTTGTGGGTTCTAATTTTTCTTTCAGTTCCAAGTATCTTGATGATTCCAACAGTTGTCGCAATGTGTGACTGATACATGGAGGTCGTCGTAGCACTATTTATGTTTCAGAAATATTTAACAAGTGGTATATGCAACGCAGAGGCATTGTGAGCCACAAAATGTTTCGTCACTGTGGCAGTTGAAAGTAATAAGTCCCTTTAGCTTTGTATATAAAGAACCTATCTCAACATTTCTATACTCGTTAGAGAAATGTGGGCCTCCTCCTCCCCTTACAGCCCTCCCTCCCTCTCCGAATGAGCTCTCTGCGGCACTTACGACCTATGCAACCATCTTAAACACGCCTTTTTTCTCACATATGCCACTGCAAATGATACTTCCTAACACATTATTCGCAGTTGTTCCTTGTTGGTTCTAAATTTTCTTTCAGTTCCAAGGATCTTGATGATTCCAACTGTTGTCGCAATGTGTGACTGATACATGGAGGTCGTCGTAGCACTATTTATGTTTCAGAAATATTTAACAAGTGGTATATGCAACGCAGAGGCATTGTGAGCCACAAAATGTTTCGTCACTGTGGCAGTTGAATGCAATAAGTCCCTTTAGCTTTGTATATAAAGAACCTATCTCAACATTTCTATACTCGTTAGAGAAATGTGGGCCTTCTCCTCCACTTACAGCCCTCCTTCCCTCTCCGAATGAGCTCTCTGCGGCACTTACGACCTACGCAACCGTCCTAAACACGCCTTTTTATGACATATGCCACTGCAAATGTTACTTCCTAACACATAATTCGCAGTTGTTCCTTGTGGGTTCTAAATTTTCTTTCAGTTCCAAGGATCTTGATGATTCCAAAAGTTGTCGCAATGTGTGACTGATACATGGAGGTCGTCGTAGCACTATTTATGTTTCAGAAATAATTAACAAGTGGTATATGCAACGCAGAGGCATTGTGAGCCACAAAATTTTTCGTCACTGTGGCATTTGAATGTAATAAGTCCCTTTAGCTTTGTAAATAAAGAACCTATCTCAACATTTCTATACTCTTTAGAGAAATGTGGGCCTCCCCCTCCTCTTACAGCCCTCCTTACCTCTCTGAATGAGCTCTCTCCGGCACTTACGACCTACGCAACCGTCCTAAACACGCCTTTTTATGACATATGCCACTGCAAATGATACTTCCTAACACATTATTCGCAGTTGTTCCTTGTGGATTCTAAATTTTCTTTCAGTTCCAAGGATCTTGATGATTCAAAAAGTTGTCGCAATGTGTGACTGATACATGGAGGTCGTCGTAGCACTATTTATGTTTCAGAAATATTTAACAAGTGGTATATGCAACGCAGAGGCATTGTGAGCCACAAAATGTTTCGTCACTGTGGCAGTTGAATGTAATAAGTCCCTTTAGCTTTGTATATAAAGAACCTATCTCAACATTTCTATACTCGTTAGAGATATGTGGGCCTCCTCCTCCCCTTACAGCCTTCCCTCCCTCTCCGAATGAGCTCTCTCCGGCACTTACGACCTACGCAACCGTTTTCAACACGCGTTTTTATGACATATGCCACTGCAAATGATACTTCCTAACACATTATTCGCAGTTGTTCCTTGTGTGTTCTAAATTTTCTTTCAGTTCCAAGGATCTTGATGATTCCAAAAGTTGTCGCAATGTGTGACTGATACATGGAGGTCGTCGTAGCACTATTTATGTTTCAGAAATATTTAACAAGTGGTATATGCAACGCAGAGGCATTGTGAGCCACAAAATGTTTCGTCACTGTGGCAGTTGAATGTAATAAGTCCCTTTAGCTTTGTATATAAAGAACCTATCTCAACATTTCTATACTCGTTAGAGAAATGTGGGCCTCCTCCTCCCCTTACAGCCCTCCCTCCCTCTCCGAATGAGCTCTCTGCGGCACTAACGACCTACGCAACCGTCTTAAACACGCCCTTTTATGACATATGCCACTGCAAATGATACTTCCTAACACATTATTCGCAGTTGTTCCTTGTGGGTTCTAAATTTTCTTTCAGTTCCAAGGATTTTGATGATTCCAAAAGTTGTCGCAATGTGTGACTGATACATGGAGGTCGTCGTAGCACTATTTATGTTTCAGAAATATTTAACAAGTGGTATATGCAACGCAGAGGCATTGTGAGCCACAAAATGTTTCGTCACTGTGGCAGTTGAATGTAATAAGTCCCTTTAGCATTGTATATAAAGAACCTATCTCAACATTTCTATACTCGTTAGAGAAATGTGGGCCTCCTCCTCCCCTTACAGCCCTCCCTCCCTCTCAGAATGAGCTCTCTGCGGCATTTACGACCTACGCAACCGTCTTAAACACGCCTCTTTATGACATATGCCACTGCAAATGATACTTCCTAACACATTATTCGCAGTTGTTCCTTGTGGGTTCTAAATTTTCTTTCAGTTCCAAGGATCTTGATGATTCCAACAGTTGTCACAATGTGTGACTGATATATGGAGGTCGTCGTAGCACTATTTATGTTTCAGAAACATTTAACAAGTGGTATATGCAACGCAGAGGCATTGTGAGCCACAAAATGTTTCGTCACTGTGGCATTTGAATGTAATAAGCCCCTTTAGCTTTGTATATAAAGAACCTATCTCAACATTTCTATACTCGTTAGAGAAATGTGGGCCTTCTCCTCCCCTTACAGCCCTCCCTCCCTCTCCGAATGAGCTCTCTGCGGCACTTACGACCTACGCAACCGTCTTAAACACGCCTTTTTATGACATATGCCACTGCAAATGATACTTCCTAACACATTATTCGCAGTTGTTCCTTGTGGGTTCTAAATTTTCTTTCAGTTCCAAGTATCTTGATGATTCCAACAGTTGTCGCAATGTGTGACTGACACATGGAGGAAGTCGTAGCACTATTTATGTTTCAGAAATATTTAACAAGTGGTATATGCAACGCAGAGGCATTGTGAGCCAGAAAATTTTTCGTCACTGTGGCATTTGAATGTAATAATTCCCTGTAGCTTTGTAAATAAAGAACCTATCTCAACATTTCTTTACTCTTTAGAGAAATGTAGGCCTCCCCCTCCCCTTACGGCCCTCCTTCCCTCTCTGAATGAGCTCTCTCCGGCACTTACGACCTACGCAACCGTCCTAAACACGCCTTTTTATGACATATGCCACTGCAAATGATACTTCCTAACACATTATTCGCAGTTGTTCCTTGTGGGTTCTAAATTTTCTTTCAGTTCCAAGGATCTTGATGATTCCAAAAGTTGTCGCAATGTGTGACTGATACATGGAGGTCGTCGTAGCACTATTTATGTTTCAGAAATATTTAACAAGTGGTATATGCAACGCAGAGGCATTGTGAGCCACAAAATGTTTCGTCACTGTGGCAGTTGAATGTAATAAGTCCCTTTAGCTTTGTATATAAAGAACCTATCTCAACATTTCTATACTCGTTAGAGAAATGTGGGCCTCCTCCTCCCCTTACAGCCCTCCCTCCCTCTCCGAATGAGCTCTCTGCGGCATTTACGACCTACGCAACCGTCTTAAACACGCCTTTTTATGACATATGCCACTGCAAATGATACTTCCTAACACATTATTCGCAGTTGTTCCTTGTGGGTTCTAAATTTTCTTTCAGTTCCAAGGATCTTCATGATTCCAATAGTTGTCGCAATGTGTGACTGATATATGGAGGTCGTCGTAGCACTATTTATGTTTCAGAAACATTTAACAAGTGGTATATGCAACGCAGAGGCATTGTGAGCCACAAAATGTTTCGTCACTGTGGCAGTTGAATGTAATAAGTCCCTTTAGCTTTGTATATAAAGAACCTATCTCAACATTTCTATACTCGTTAGAGAAATGTGGGCCTCCTCCTCCCCTTACAGCCCTCCCTCCCTCTCCGAATGAGCTCTCTGCGGCACTTACGACCTACGCAACCGTCTTAAACACGCCTTTTTATAACATATGCCACTGCAAATGATACTTCCTAACACATTATTCGCAGTTGTTCCTTGTGGGTTCTAATTTTTCTTTCAGTTCCAAGTATCTTGATGATTCCAACAGTTGTCGCAATGTGTGACTGATACATGGAGGTCGTCGTAGCACTATTTATGTTTCAGAAATATTTAACAAGTGGTATATGCAACGCAGAGGCATTGTGAGCCACAAAATGTTTCGTCACTGTGGCAGTTGAAAGTAATAAGTCCCTTTAGCTTTGTATATAAAGAACCTATCTCAACATTTCTATACTCGTTAGAGAAATGTGGGCCTCCTCCTCCCCTTACAGCCCTCCCTCCCTCTCCGAATGAGCTCTCTGCGGCACTTACGGCCTATGCAACCATCTTAAACACGCCTTTTTTCTCACATATGCCACTGCAAATGATACTTCCTAACACATTATTCGCAGTTGTTCCTTGTTGGTTCTAAATTTTCTTTCAGTTCCAAGGATCTTGATGATTCCAACTGTTGTCGCAATGTGTGACTGATACATGGAGGTCGTCGTAGCACTATTTATGTTTCAGAAATATTTAACAAGTGGTATATGCAACGCAGAGGCATTGTGAGCCACAAAATGTTTCGTCACTGTGGCAGTTGAATGCAATAAGTCCCTTTAGCTTTGTATATAAAGAACCTATCTCAACATTTCTATACTCGTTAGAGAAATGTGGGCCTTCTCCTCCACTTACAGCCCTCCTTCCCTCTCCGAATGAGCTCTCTGCGGCACTTACGACCTACGCAACCGTCCTAAACACGCCTTTTTATGACATATGCCACTGCAAATGTTACTTCCTAACACATAATTCGCAGTTGTTCCTTGTGGGTTCTAAATTTTCTTTCAGTTCCAAGGATCTTGATGATTCCAAAAGTTGTCGCAATGTGTGACTGATACATGGAGGTCGTCGTAGCACTATTTATGTTTCAGAAATAATTAACAAGTGGTATATGCAACGCAGAGGCATTGTGAGCCACAAAATTTTTCGTCACTGTGGCATTTGAATGTAATAAGTCCCTTTAGCTTTGTAAATAAAGAACCTATCTCAACATTTCTATACTCTTTAGAGAAATGTGGGCCTCCCCCTCCTCTTACAGCCCTCCTTACCTCTCTGAATGAGCTCTCTCCGGCACTTACGACCTACGCAACCGTCCTAAACACGCCTTTTTATGACATATGCCACTGCAAATGATACTTCCTAACACATTATTCGCAGTTGTTCCTTGTGGATTCTAAATTTTCTTTCAGTTCCAAGGATCTTGATGATTCAAAAAGTTGTCGCAATGTGTGACTGATACATGGAGGTCGTCGTAGCACTATTTATGTTTCAGAAATATTTAACAAGTGGTATATGCAACGCAGAGGCATTGTGAGCCACAAAATGTTTCGTCACTGTGGCAGTTGAATGTAATAAGTCCCTTTAGCTTTGTATATAAAGAACCTATCTCAACATTTCTATACTCGTTAGAGATATGTGGGCCTCCTCCTCCCCTTACAGCCTTCCCTCCCTCTCCGAATGAGCTCTCTCCGGCACTTACGACCTACGCAACCGTTTTCAACACGCGTTTTTATGACATATGCCACTGCAAATGATACTTCCTAACACATTATTCGCAGTTGTTCCTTGTGTGTTCTAAATTTTCTTTCAGTTCCAAGGATCTTGATGATTCCAAAAGTTGTCGCAATGTGTGACTGATACATGGAGGTCGTCGTAGCACTATTTATGTTTCAGAAATATTTAACAAGTGGTATATGCAACGCAGAGGCATTGTGAGCCACAAAATGTTTCGTCACTGTGGCAGTTGAATGTAATAAGTCCCTTTAGCTTTGTATATAAAGAACCTATCTCAACATTTCTATACTCGTTAGAGAAATGTGGGCCTCCTCCTCCCCTTACAGCCCTCCCTCCCTCTCCGAATGAGCTCTCTGCGGCACTAACGACCTACGCAACCGTCTTAAACACGCCCTTTTATGACATATGCCACTGCAAATGATACTTCCTAACACATTATTCGCAGTTGTTCCTTGTGGGTTCTAAATTTTCTTTCAGTTCCAAGGATTTTGATGATTCCAAAAGTTGTCGCAATGTGTGACTGATACATGGAGGTCGTCGTAGCACTATTTATGTTTCAGAAATATTTAACAAGTGGTATATGCAACGCAGAGGCATTGTGAGCCACAAAATGTTTCGTCACTGTGGCAGTTGAATGTAATAAGTCCCTTTAGCATTGTATATAAAGAACCTATCTCAACATTTCTATACTCGTTAGAGAAATGTGGGCCTCCTCCTCCCCTTACAGCCCTCCCTCCCTCTCAGAATGAGCTCTCTGCGGCATTTACGACCTACGCAACCGTCTTAAACACGCCTCTTTATGACATATGCCACTGCAAATGATACTTCCTAACACATTATTCGCAGTTGTTCCTTGTGGGTTCTAAATTTTCTTTCAGTTCCAAGGATCTTGATGATTCCAACAGTTGTCACAATGTGTGACTGATATATGGAGGTCGTCGTAGCACTATTTATGTTTCAGAAACATTTAACAAGTGGTATATGCAACGCAGAGGCATTGTGAGCCACAAAATGTTTCGTCACTGTGGCATTTGAATGTAATAAGCCCCTTTAGCTTTGTATATAAAGAACCTATCTCAACATTTCTATACTCGTTAGAGAAATGTGGGCCTTCTCCTCCCCTTACAGCCCTCCCTCCCTCTCCGAATGAGCTCTCTGCGGCACTTACGACCTACGCAACCGTCTTAAACACGCCTTTTTATGACATATGCCACTGCAAATGATACTTCCTAACACATTATTCGCAGTTGTTCCTTGTGGGTTCTAAATTTTCTTTCAGTTCCAAGTATCTTGATGATTCCAACAGTTGTCGCAATGTGTGACTGACACATGGAGGAAGTCGTAGCACTATTTATGTTTCAGAAATATTTAACAAGTGGTATATGCAACGCAGAGGCATTGTGAGCCACAAAATGTTTCGTCACTGTGGCAGTTGAATGTAATAAGTCCCTTTAGCTTTGTATATAAAGAACCTATCTCAACATTTCTATACTCGTTAGAGAAATGTGGGCCTCCTCCTCCCCTTACAGCCCTCCCTCCCTCTCCGAATGAGCTCTCTGCGGCACTTACGACCTATGCAACCATCTTAAACACGCCTTTTTTCTGACATATGCCACTGCAAATGATACTTCCTAACACATTATTCGCAGTTGTTCCTTGTTGGTTCTAAATTTTCTTTCAGTTCCAAGGATCTTGATGATTCCAACAGTTGTCGCAATGTGTGACTGATACATGGAGGTCGTCGTAGCACTATTTATGTTTCAGAAATATTTAACAAGTGGTATATGCAACGCAGAGGCATTGTGAGCCACAAAATGTTTCGTCACTGTGGCAGTTGAATGTAATAAGTCCCTTTAGCTTTGTATGTAAAGAACCTATCTCAACATTTCTATACTCGTTAGAGAAATGTGGGCCTCCTCCTTCCCTTACAGCCCTCCCTCCCTCTCCGAATGAGCTCTCTGCGGCACTTACGACCTACGTAACCGTCTTAAACACGCCTTTTTATGACATATGCCACTGCAAATGATACTTCCTAACACATTATTCGCAGTTGTTCCTTGTGGGTTCTAAATTTTCTTTCAGTTCCAAGGATCTTGATGATTCCAAAAGTTGTCGCAATGTGTGACTGATACATGGAGGACGTCGTAGCACTATTTATGTTTCAGAAATATTTAACAAGTGGTATATGCAACGCAGAGGCATTGTGAGCCACAAAATGTTTCGTCACTGTGGCAGTTGAATGTAATAAGTCCCTTTAGCTTTGTATATAAAGAACCTATCTCAACATTTCTATACTCGTTAGAGAAATGTGGGCCTCCTCCTCCCCTTACAGCCCTTCCTCCCTCTCTGAATGAGCTCTCTGCGGCACTTACGACCTATGCAACCATCTTAAACACGCCTTTTTTCTCACATATGCCACTGCAAATGATACTTCCTAACACATTATTCGCAGTTGTTCCTTGTTGGTTCTAAATTTTCTTTCAGTTCCAAGGATCTTGATGATTCCAACTGTTGTCGCAATGTGTGACTGATACATGGAGGTCGTCGTAGCACTATTTATGTTTCTGAAATATTTAACAAGTGGTATATGCAACGCAGAGGCATTGTGAGCCACAAAATGTTTCGTCACTGTGGCAGTTGAATGTAATAAGTCCCTTTAGCTTTGTATATATAGAACCTATCTCAACATTTCTATACTCGTTAGAGAAATGTGGGCCTTCTCCTCCACTTACAGCCCTCCTTCCCTCTCCGAATGAGCTCTCTGCGGCACTTACGACCTACGCAACCGTCCTAAACACGCCTTTTTATGACATATGCCACTGCAAATGTTACTTCCTAACACATTATTCGCAGTTGTTCCTTGTGGGTTCAAAAATTTTCTTTCAGTTCCAAGGATCTTGATGATTCCAAAAGTTGTCGCAATGTGTGACTGATACATGGAGGTCGTCGTAGCACTATTTATGTTTCAGAAATATTTAACAAGTGGTATATGCAACGCAGAGGCATTGTGAGCCACAAAATGCTTCGTCACTGTGGCATTTGAATGTAATAAGTCCCTTTAGCTTTATATGTAAAGAACCTATCTCAACATTTCTATACTCGTTAGAGAAATGTGGGCCTTCTCCTCCACTTACAGCCCTCCTTCCCTCTCCGAATGAGCTCTCTGCGGCACTTACGACCTACGCAACCGTCCTAAACACGCCTTTTTATGACATATGCCACTGCAAATGTTACTTCCTAACACATTATTCGCAGTTGTTCCTTGTGGGTTCTACATTTTCTTTCAGTTCCAAGGATCTTGTTGATTCCAACAGTTCTCGCAATGTGTGACTGATACATGGAGGTCGTCGTAGCACTATTTATGTTTCATAAATATTTAACAAGTGGTATATGCAACGCAGAGGCATTGTGAGCCACAAAATTTTTCGTCACTGTGGCATTTGAATGTAATAAGTCCCCTTAGCTTTGTAAATAAAGAACCTATCTCAACATTTCTATACTCGTTAGTGAAATGTGGGCCTCCTCCTCCCCTTACAGCCCTCCTTCCCTCTCCGAATGAGCCTTCTGCGGCAATTGCGAACTTGCCACCGTCCTAAACACGCGTTTTTATGACATATGCCACTGCAAATGATACTTCCTAACACATTATTCTCAGTTGTTCCTTGTGGGTTCTAAATTTTCTTTCAGTTCCAAGGATCTTTATGATTCCAAATGTTGTCGCAATGTGTGACTGATACATGGAGGTCGTCGTAGCACTATTTATGTTTCAGAAATATTTAACAAGTGGTATATGCAACGCAGAGGCATTGTGAGCCAGAAAATTTTTCGTCACTGTGGCATTTGAATGTAATAATTCCCTGTAGCTTTGTAAATAAAGAACCTATCTCAACATTTCTATACTCTTTGGAGAAATGTGGGCCTCCCCCTCCTCTTACAGCCCTCCTTACCTCTCTGAATGAGCTCTCTCCGGCACTTACGACCTACGCAACCGTCCTAAACACGCCTTTTTATGACATATGCCACTGCAAATGATACTTCCTAACACATTATTCGCAGTTGTTCCTTGTGGGTTCTAAATTTTCTTTCAGTTCCAAGGATCTTGATGATTCCAAAAGTTGTCGCAATGTGTGACTGATACATGGAGGTCGTCGTAGCACTATTTATGTTTCAGAAATATTTAACAAGTGGTATATGCAACGCAGAGGCATTGTGAGCCACAAAATGTTTCGTCACTGTGGCAGTTGAATGTAATAAGTCCCTTTAGCTTTGTATATAAAGAACCTATCTCAACATTTCTATACTCGTTAGAGATATGTGGGCCTCCTCCTCCCCTTACAGCCTTCCTTCCCTCTCCGAATGAGCTCTCTCCGGCACTTACGACCTACGCCACCGTTTTCAACACGCGTTTTTATGACATATGCCACTGCAAATGATACTTCCTAACACATTATTCGCAGTTGTTCCTTGTGTGTTCTAAATTTTCTTTCAGTTCCAAGGATCTTGATGATTCCAAAAGTTGTCGCAATGTGTGACTGATACATGGAGGTCGTCGTAGCACTATTTATGTTTCAGAAATATTTAACAAGTGGTATATGCAACGCAGAGGCATTGTGAGCCACAAAATGTTTCGTCACTGTGGCAGTTGAATGTAATAAGTCCCTTTAGCTTTGTATATAAAGAACCTATCTCAACATTTCTATACTCGTTAGAGAAATGTGGGCCTCCTCCTCCCCTTACAGCCCTCCCTCCCTCTCCGAATGAGCTCTCTGCGGCACTAACGACCTACGCAACCGTCTTAAACACGCCCTTTTATGACATATGCCACTGCAAATGATACTTCCTAACACATTATTCGCAGTTGTTCCTTGTGGGTTCTAAATTTTCTTTCAGTTCCAAGGATTTTGATGATTCCAAAAGTTGTCGCAATGTGTGACTGATACATGGAGGTCGTCGTAGCACTATTTATGTTTCAGAAATATTTAACAAGTGGTATATGCAACGCAGAGGCATTGTGAGCCACAAAATGTTTCGTCACTGTGGCAGTTGAATGTAATAAGTCCCTTTAGCATTGTATATAAAGAACCTATCTCAACATTTCTATACTCGTTAGAGAAATGTGGGCCTCCTCCTCCCCTTACAGCCCTCCCTCCCTCTCAGAATGAGCTCTCTGCGGCATTTACGACCTACGCAACCGTCTTAAACACGCCTCTTTATGACATATGCCACTGCAAATGATACTTCCTAACACATTATTCGCAGTTGTTCCTTGTGGGTTCTAAATTTTCTTTCAGTTCCAAGGATCTTGATGATTCCAACAGTTGTCACAATGTGTGACTGATATATGGAGGTCGTCGTAGCACTATTTATGTTTCAGAAACATTTAACAAGTGGTATATGCAACGCAGAGGCATTGTGAGCCACAAAATGTTTCGTCACTGTGGCATTTGAATGTAATAAGCCCCTTTAGCTTTGTATATAAAGAACCTATCTCAACATTTCTATACTCGTTAGAGAAATGTGGGCCTTCTCCTCCCCTTACAGCCCTCCCTCCCTCTCCGAATGAGCTCTCTGCGGCACTTACGACCTACGCAACCGTCTTAAACACGCCTTTTTATGACATATGCCACTGCAAATGATACTTCCTAACACATTATTCGCAGTTGTTCCTTGTGGGTTCTAAATTTTCTTTCAGTTCCAAGTATCTTGATGATTCCAACAGTTGTCGCAATGTGTGACTGACACATGGAGGAAGTCGTAGCACTATTTATGTTTCAGAAATATTTAACAAGTGGTATATGCAACGCAGAGGCATTGTGAGCCACAAAATGTTTCGTCACTGTGGCAGTTGAATGTAATAAGTCCCTTTAGCTTTGTATATAAAGAACCTATCTCAACATTTCTATACTCGTTAGAGAAATGTGGGCCTCCTCCTCGCCTTACAGCCCTCCCTCCCTCTCCGAATGAGCTCTCTGCGGCACTTACGACCTATGCAACCATCTTAAACACGCCTTTTTTCTGACATATGCCACTGCAAATGATACTTCCTAACACATTATTCGCAGTTGTTCCTTGTTGGTTCTAAATTTTCTTTCAGTTCCAAGGATCTTGATGATTCCAACAGTTGTCGCAATGTGTGACTGATACATGGAGGTCGTCGTAGCACTATTTATGTTTCAGAAATATTTAACAAGTGGTATATGCAACGCAGAGGCATTGTGAGCCACAAAATGTTTCGTCACTGTGGCAGTTGAATGTAATAAGTCCCTTTAGCTTTGTATGTAAAGAACCTATCTCAACATTTCTATACTCGTTAGAGAAATGTGGGCCTCCTCCTTCCCTTACAGCCCTCCCTCCCTCTCCGAATGAGCTCTCTGCGGCACTTACGACCTACGTAACCGTCTTAAACACGCCTTTTTATGACATATGCCACTGCAAATGATACTTCCTAACACATTATTCGCAGTTGTTCCTTGTGGGTTCTAAATTTTCTTTCAGTTCCAAGGATCTTGATGATTCCAAAAGTTGTCGCAATGTGTGACTGATACATGGAGGACGTCGTAGCACTATTTATGTTTCAGAAATATTTAACAAGTGGTATATGCAACGCAGAGGCATTGTGAGCCACAAAATGTTTCGTCACTGTGGCAGTTGAATGTAATAAGTCCCTTTAGCTTTGTATATAAAGAACCTATCTCAACATTTCTATACTCGTTAGAGAAATGTGGGCCTCCTCCTCCCCTTACAGCCCTTCCTCCCTCTCTGAATGAGCTCTCTGCGGCACTTACGACCTATGCAACCATCTTAAACACGCCTTTTTTCTCACATATGCCACTGCGAATGATACTTCCTAACACATTATTCGCAGTTGTTCCTTGTTGGTTCTAAATTTTCTTTCAGTTCCAAGGATCTTGATGATTCCAACTGTTGTCGCAATGTGTGACTGATACATGGAGGTCGTCGTAGCACTATTTATGTTTCTGAAATATTTAACAAGTGGTATATGCAACGCAGAGGCATTGTGAGCCACAAAATGTTTCGTCACTGTGGCAGTTGAATGTAATAAGTCCCTTTAGCTTTGTATATAAAGAACCTATCTCAACATTTCTATACTCGTTAGAGAAATGTGGGCCTTCTCCTCCACTTACAGCCCTCCTTCCCTCTCCGAATGAGCTCTCTGCGGCACTTACGACCTACGCAACCGTCCTAAACACGCCTTTTTATGACATATGCCACTGCAAATGTTACTTCCTAACACATTATTCGCGGATGTTCCTTGTGGGTTCTAAATTTTCTTTCAGTTCCAAGGATCTTGATGATTCCAAAAGTTGTCGCAATGTGTGACTGATACATGGAGGTCGTCGTAGCACTATTTATGTTTCAGAAATATTTAACAAGTGGTATATGCAACGCAGAGGCATTGTGAGCCACAAAATTTTTCGTCACTGTGGCATTTGAATGTAATAAGTCCCTTTAGCTTTGTAAATAAAGAACCTATCTCAACATTTCTATACTCGTTAGAGAAATGTGGGCCTCCTCGTCCACTTCCAGCCCTCCTTCCCTCTCCAAATGAGCTCTCTGCGGCACTTACGACCTACGCAACCGTCCTAAACACGCCTTTTTATGACATATGCCACTGCAAATGTTACTTCCTAACACATTATTCGCAGTTGTTCCTTGTGGGTTCAAAAATTTTCTTTCAGTTCCAAGGATCTTGATGATTCCAAAAGTTGTCGCAATGTGTGACTGATACATGGAGGTCGTCGTAGCACTATTTATGTTTCAGAAATATTTAACAAGTGGTATATGCAACGCAGAGGCATTGTGAGCCACAAAATGCTTCGTCACTGTGGCATTTGAATGTAATAAGTCCCTTTAGCTTTATATGTAAAGAACCTATCTCAACATTTCTATACTCGTTAGAGAAATGTGGGCCTTCTCCTCCACTTACAGCCCTCCTTCCCTCTCCGAATGAGCCTTCTGCGGCAATTGCGAACTTGCCACCGTCCTAAACACGCGTTTTTATGTCATATGCCACTGCAAATGATACTTCCTAACACATTATTCTCAGTTGTTCCTTGTGGGTTCTAAATTTTCTTTCAGTTCCAAGGATCTTGATGATTCCAAATGTTGTCGCAATGTGTGACTGATACATGGAGGTCGTCGTAGCACTATTTATGTTTCAGAAATATTTAACAAGTGGTATATGCAACGCAGAGGCATTGTGAGCCAGAAAATTTTTCGTCACTGTGGCATTTGAATGTAATAAGTCCCTGTAGCTTTGTAAATAAAGAACCTATCTCAACATTTCTATACTCTTTAGAGAAATGTGGGCCTCCCCCTCCTCTTACAGCCCTCCTTACCTCTCTGAATGAGCTCTCTACGGCACTTACGACCTACGCAACCGTCCTAAACACGCCTTTTTATGACATATGCCACTGCAAATGATACTTCCTAACACATTATTCGCAGTTGTTCCTTGTGGGTTCTAAATTTTCTTTCAGTTCCAAGGATCTTGATGATTCCAAAAGTTGTCGCAATGTGTGACTGATACATGGAGGTCGTCGTAGCACTATTTATGTTTCAGAAATATTTAACAAGTGGTATATGAAACGCAGAGGCATTGTGAGCCACAAAATGTTTCGTCACTGTGGCAGTTGAATGTAATAAGTCCCTTTAGCTTTGTATATAAAGAACCTATCTCAACATTTCTATACTCGTTAGAGAAATGTGGGCCTCCTCCTCCCCTTACAGCCTTCCCTCCCTCTCCGAATGAGCTCTCTCCGGCACTTACGACCTACGCAACCGTTTTCAACACGCGTTTTTATGACATATGCCACTGCAAATGATACTTCCTAACACATTATTCGCAGTTGTTCCTTGTGGGTTCTAAATTTTCTTTCAGTTCCAAGGATCTTGATGATTCCAAAAGTTGTCGCAATGTGTGACTGATACATGGAGGTCGTCGTAGCACTATTTATGTTTCAGAAATATTTAACAAGTGGTATATGCAACGCAGAGGCATTGTGAGCCACAAAATGTTTCGTCACTGTGGCAGTTGAATGTAATAAGTCCCTTTAGCTTTGTATATAAAGAACCTATCTCAACATTTCTATACTCGTTAGAGAAATGTGGGCCTCCTCCTCCCCTTACAGCCCTCCCTCCCTCTCCGAATGAGCTCTCTGCGGCACTAACGACCTACGCAACCGTCTTAAACACGCCCTTTTATGACATATGCCACTGCAAATGATACTTCCTAACACATTATTCGCAGTTGTTCCTTGTGGGTTCTAAATTTTCTTTCAGTTCCAAGGATCTTGATGATTCCAAAAGTTGTCGCAATGTGTGACTGATACATGGAGGTCGTCGTAGCACTATTTATGTTTCAGAAATATTTAACAAGTGGTATATGCAACGCAGAGGCATTGTGAGCCACAAAATGTTTCGTCACTGTGGCAGTTGAATGTAATAAGTCCCTTTAGCTTTGTATATAAAGAACCTATCTCAACATTTCTATACTCGTTAGAGAAATGTGGGCCTCCTCCTCCCCTTACAGCCCTCCCTCCCTCTCCGAATGAGCTCTCTGCGGCATTTACGACCTACGCAACCGTCTTAAACACGCCTCTTTATGACATATGCCACTGCAAATGATACTTCCTAACACATTATTCGCAGTTGTTCCTTGTGGGTTCTAAATTTTCTTTCAGTTCCAAGGATCTTGATGATTCCAACAGTTGTCGCAATGTGTGACTGATACATGGAGGTCGTCGTAGCACTATTTATGTTTCAGAAATATTTAACAAGTGGTATATGCAACGCAGAGGCATTGTGAGCCACAAAATGTTTCGTCACTGTGGCAGTTGAATGTAATAAGTCCCTTTAGCTTTGTATGTAAAGAACCTATCTCAACATTTCTATACTCGTTAGAGAAATGTGGGCCTCCTCCTCCCCTTACAGCCCTCCCTCCCTCTCCGAATGAGCTCTCTGCGGCACTTACGACCTACGTAACCGTCTTAAACACGCCTTTTTATGACATATGCCACTGCAAATGATACTTCCTAACACATTATTCGCAGTTGTTCCTTGTGGGTTCTAAATTTTCTTTCAGTTCCAAGGATCTTGATGATTCCAAAAGTTGTCGCAATGTGTGACTGATACATGGAGGACGTCGTAGCACTATTTATGTTTCAGAAATATTTAACAAGTGGTATATGCAACGCAGAGGCATTGTGAGCCACAAAATGTTTCGTCACTGTGGCATTTGAATGTAATTAAGTCCCTTTAGCTTTGTAAATAAAGAACCTATCTCAACATTTCTATACTCGTTAGAGAAATGTGGGCTTTCTCCTCCACTTACAGCCCTCCTTCCCTCTCCGAATGAGCTCTCTGCGGCACTTACGACCTACGCAACCGTCCTAAACACGCCTTTTTATGACATATGCCACTGCAAATGTTACTCTCTAACACATTATTCGCAGTTGTTCCTTGTGGGTTCTAAATTTTTTTTTAGTTCCAAGGATCTTGATGATTCCAAAAGTTGTCGCAATGTGTGACTGATACATGGAGGTCGTCGTAGCACTATATATGTTTCAGAAATATTTAACAAGTGGTATATGCAACGCGGAGGCATTGTGAGCCACAAAATTTTTCGTCACTGTGGCATTTGAATGTAATAAGTCCCTTTAGCTTTGTAAATAAAGAACCTATCTCAACATTTCTATACTCGTTAGAGAAATGTGGGCCTCCTCGTCCACTTCCAGCCTTCCTTCCCTCTCCAAATGATCTCTCTGCGGCACTTACGACCTACGCAACCGTCCTAAACACGCCTTTTTATGACATATGCCACTGCAAATGTTACTTCCTAACACATTATTCGCAGTTGTTCCTTGTGGGTTCAAAAATTTTCTTTCAGTTCCAAGGATCTTGATGATTCCAAAAGTTGTCGCAATGTGTGACTGATACATGGAGGTCGTCGTAGCACTATTTATGTTTCAGAAATATTTAACAAGTGGTATATGCAACGCAGAGGCATTGTGAGCCACAAAATGCTTCGTCACTGTGGCATTTGAATGTAATAAGTCCCTTTAGCTTTATATGTAAAGAACCTATCTCAACATTTCTATACTCGTTAGAGAAATGTGGGCCTCCTCCTCCCCTTACAGCCCTCCCTCCCTCTCCGAATGAGCTCCCTGCGGCACTTACGAAATACGCAACCGTCTTAAACACGCCTTTTTATGTCATATGCCACTGCAAATGATACTTCCTAACACATTATTCGCAGTTATTCCTTGTGGGTTCTAAATTTTCTTTCAGTTCCAAGGATCTTGATGATTCCAAAAGTTGTCGCAATGTGTGACTGATACATGGAGGTCGTCGTAGCACTATTTATGTTTCAGAAATATTTAACAAGTGGTATATGCAACGCAGAGGCATTGTGAGCCACAAAATGTTTCGTCACTGTGGCAGTTGAATGTAATAAGTCCCTTTAGCTTTGTATATAAAGAACCTATCTCAACATTTCTATACTCGTTGGAGAAATGTGGGCCTCCTCCTCCCCTTACAGCCCTCCCTCCCTCTCCGAATGAGCTCTCTGCGGCACTTACGACCTACGCAACCGTCTTAAACACGCCTTTTTATGACATATGCCACTGCAAATGATACTTCCTAACACATTATTCGCAGTTGTTCCTTGTGGGTTCTAAATTTTCTTTCAGTTCCAAGGATCTTGATGATTCCAACAGTTGTCGCAATGTGTGACTGATACATGGAGGTCGTCGTAGAACTATTTATGTTTCAGAAATATTTAACAAGTGGTATATGCAACGCAGAGGCATTGTGAGCCACAAAACTTTTCGTCACTGTGGCATTTGAATGTAATAAGTCCCATTAGCTTTGTAAATAAAGAACCTATCTCAACATTTCTATACTCGTTAGAGAAATGTGGGCCTCCTCGTCCCCTTACAGTCCTCCTTCCCTCTCTGAATGAGCCTTCTGCGGCAATTGCGAACTTGCCACCGTCCTAAACACGCGTTTTTATGACATATGCCACTGCAAATGATACTTTCTAACACATTATTCGCAGTTGTTCCTTGTGGGTTCAAAATTTTCTTTCAGTTCCAAGGATCTTGATGATTCCAACAGTTGTCGCAATGTGTGACTGATACATGGAGGTCGTCGTAGCACTATTTATGTTTCAGAAATATTTAACAAGTGGTATATGCAACGCAGAGGCATTGTGAGCCACAAAATGTTTCGTCACTGTGGCAGTTGAATGTTGTAAGTCCCTTTAGCTTTGTATATAAAGAACCTATCTCAACATTTCTATAATCGTTAGAGAAATGTGGGCCTCCTCCTCCCCTTACAGCCCTCCCTCCCTCTCCGAATGAGCTCTCTGCGGCACTTACGACCTACGCAACCGTCTTAAACACGCCTTTTTATGACATATGCCACTGCAAATGATACTTCCTAACACATTATTCGCAGTTGTTCCTTGTGGGTTCTAAATTTTCTTTCAGTTCCAAGGATCTTGATGATTCCAAAAGTTGTCGCAATGTGTGACTGATACATGGAGGTCGTCGTAGCACTATTTATGTTTCAGAAATATTTAACAAGTGGTATATGCAACGCAGAGGCATTGTTAGCCACAAAATGTTTCGTCAGTGTGGCATTTGAATGTAATAAGTCCCTTTAGCTTTGTATATAAAGAACCTATCTCAACATTTCCATACTCGTTAGAGAAATGTGGGCCTCCTCCTTCCGTTACAGCCCTGCCTCCCTCTCCGAATGAGCTCTCTGCGGCACTTACGACCTACGCAACCGTCTTAAACACGCCTTTTTATGACATATGCCACTCAAATGATACTTCCTAACCCATTATTCGCAGTTGTTCCTTGTGGGTTCTAAATTTTCTTTCAGTTCCATGGATCTTGATGATTCCAAAAGTTATCGCAATGTGTGACTGATCCATGGAGGTCATCGTAGCACTATTTATGTTTCAGAAATATTTAACAAGTGGTATATGCAACGCAGAGGCATTGTGAGCCACAAAATTCTTCGTCACTGTAGCATTTGAATGTAATAAGTCCCTTTAGCTTTGTAAATAAAGAACCTATCTCAACATTTCTATACTCGTTAGAGAAATGTGGGCCTCCTCGTCCCCTTACAGCCCTCCTTCCCTCTCTGAATGAGCCTGCTGCGGCAATTGCGAACTTGCCACCGTCCTAAACACGCGTTTTTATGACATATGCCACTGCAAATGATACTTCCTAACACATTATTCGCAGTTGTTCCTTGTGGGTTCTAAATTTTCTTTCAGTTCCAAGGATCTTGATGATTCCAAATGTTGTCGCAATGTGTGACTGATACATGGAGGTCGTCGTAGCACTATTTATGTTTCAGAGATATTTTACAAGTGGTATATGCAACGCAGAGGCATTGTGAGCCACAAAATTTTTCGTCACTGTGGCATTTGAATGTAATAAGTCCCTTTAGCTTTGTAAATAAAGAACCTATTTCAACATTTCTATACTCGTTAGAGAAATGTGGGCCTCCTCCTCCCCTTACAGCCCTCCTTCCCTCTCCGAATGAGCTCTCTGCGGCACTTACGACCTACGCAACCGTCCTAAACACGCCTTTTTATGACATATGCCACTGCAAATGTTACTTCCTAACACATTATTCGCAGTTGTTCCTTGTGGGTTCTAAATTATCTTTCAGTTCCAAGTATCTTGATGATTCCAAAATTTGTCGCAATGTGTGACTGATAATGGACGTCGTCGTAGTACTACTTATGTTTCAGAAATATTTAACAAGTGGTATATGCAACGCAGAGGCATTGTGAGCCACAAAATTTTTTGTCACTATGGCATTTGAATGTAATAAGTCCCTTTAGTTTTGTAAATAAAGAACCTATCTCAACATTTCTATACTCGTTAGAGAAATGTGGGCCTCCTCGTCCCCTTACAGCCCTCCTCCCCTCTCTGAATGAGCCTTCTGCGGCAATTGCGAACTTGCCACCGTCCTAAACACGCCTTTTTATGACATATGCCACTGCAAATGATACTTCCTAACACATTATTCGCAGTTGTTCCTTGTGGGTTCTCAATTTTCTTTCAGTTCCAAGGATCTTGATGATTCCAAAAGTTGTCACAATGTGTGACTGATCCATGGACGTCGTCGTAGTACTATTTATGTTTCAGAAATATTTAACAAGTGGTATATGCAACGCAGAGGCATTGTGAGCCACAAAATTTTTCGTCACTGTGGCATTTGAATGTAATAAGTCCCTTTAGTTTTGTAAATAAAGAACCTATCTCAACATTTCTATACTCGTTAGAGAAATGTGGGCCTCCTCGTCCCCTTACAGCCCTCCTTCCCTCTCTGAATGAGCCTTCTGCGGCAATTGCAAACTTGCCACCGTCCTAGACACGCGTTTTCGTGACATATGCCACTGCAAATGATACTTCCTAACACATTATTCGCAGTTGTTCCTTGTGGGTTCTAAATTTTCTTTCAGTTCCAAGGATCTTGATGATTCCAAATGTTGTCGCAATGTGTTACTGATACATGGAGGTCGTCGTAGCACTATTTATGTTTGAGAGATATTTTACAAGTGGTATATGCAACGCAGAGGCATTGTGAGCCACAAAATTTTTCGTCACTCTGACATTTGAATGTAATAAGTCCCTTTAGCTTTGTAAATAAAGAACCTATCTCAACATTTCTATACTCGTTAGAGAAATGTGGGCCTCCTCCTCCCCTTACACCCCTCCTTCCCTCTCCGATTGAGCTATCTGCGGCACTTACAACCTACGCAACCGTCCTAAACACGCCTTTTTATGACATATGCCACTGCAAATGATACCTCCTAACACATTATTCGCAGTTGTTCCTTGTGGGCTCTAAATTTTCTTTCAGTTCCAAGAATCTTGATTATTCCAAATGTTGTCGCAATGTGTGACTGACACATGGAGGTCGTCGTAGCACTATTTATGTTTCAGAAATATTTTACAAGTGGTATATGCAACGCAGAGGCATTGTGAGCCACAAAATTTTTCGTCACTGTGGTATTTGAATGTAATAAGTCCCGTTAGCTTTGTAAATAAAGAACCTATCTCAACATTTCTATACTCGTTAGAGAAATGTGGGCCTCCTCCTCCCCTTACAGCCTTCCTTCCCTCTCCGAATGAGCTCTCTTCGGCACTTACGACCTACGCAACCGTCCTAAACACGCCTTTTTATGACATATGCCACTGCAAATGTTACTTCCAAACACATTATTCGCAGTTGTTCCTTGTGGGTTCTAAATTTTCTTTCAGTTCCAAGGATCTTGATGATTCCAACTGTTGTCGCAATGTGTGACTGATACATGGAGGTCGTCGTAGCACTATTTATGTTTCAGAAATATTTAACAAATGGTATATGCAACGCAGAGGCATTGTGAGCAAAAAAATTTTTCGTCAGTGTGGCATTTGAAAGTAATAAGTCCCCTTAGCTTTGTAAATTAAGAACCTATCTCAGCATTTCTATACTCGTTAGAGAAATGTGGGCCTCCTCCTCCCCTTACAGCCCTCCTTCCCTCTCCGAATGAGCCTTCTGCGGCAATTGCGAACTTGCCACCGTCCTAAACACGCCTTTTTATGACATATGCCACTGCAAATGATACTTCCTAACACATTATTCGCAGTTGTTCCTTATGGGTTCTAAATTTTCTTTCAGTTCCAGGGATCTTGATGATTCCAAATGTTGTCGCAATGTGTGACTGATACATGGAGGTCGTCGTAGCACTATTTGTGTTTCAGAGATATTTTACAAGTGGTATATGCAACGCAGAGGCATTGTGAGCCACAAAATTTTTCGTCACTGTGGCATTTGAATGTAATAAGTCCCTTTAGCTTTGTAAATAAAGAACCTATCTCAACATTTCTATACTCGTTAGAGAAATGTGGGCCTCCTCCTACCCTTACAGCCCTCCTTCCCTCTCCGAATGAGCTCTCTGCGGCACTTACGACCTACGCAACCGTCCTAAACACGCCTTTTTATGACATATGCCACTGCAAATGTTGCTTCCAAACACATTATTCGCAGTTGTTCCTTGTGGGTTCTAAATTTTCTATCAGTTCCAAGTATCTTGATGATTCCAAAAGTTGTCGCAATGTGTGACTGATACATGGACGTCGTCGTAGTACTATTTATGTTTCAGAAATATTTAACAAGTGGTATATGCAACGCAGAGGCATTGTGAGCCACAAAATTTTTCGTCACTGTGGCATTTGAATGTGATAAGTCCCTTTAGTTTTGTAAATAAAGAACCTATCTCAACATTTCTATACTCGTTAGAGAAATGTGGGCCTCCTCGTCCCCTTACAGCCCTCCTTCCCTCTCTGAATGAGCCTTCTGCGGCAATTGCGAACTTGCCATCGTCCTAAACACGCCTTTTTATGACATATGCCACTGCAAATGATACTTCCTAACACATTATTCGCAGTTGTTCCTTCTGGGTTCTAAATTTTCTTTCAGTTCCAAGGAATTTGATGATTCCAAAAGAGTTCGCAATGTGTGACTGATACATGGAGGTCGTCGTAGCACTATTTATGTTTCAGAAATATTTAACAAGTGGTATATGCATCGCAGAGGCATTGTGAGCCACAAAATTTTTCGTCACTGTGGCATTTGAATGTAATAAGTCCCTTTAGCTTTGTAAATAAAGAACCTATCTCAACATTTCTTTACTCGTTAGAGAAATGTGGGCCTCCTCCTCCCCTTACAGCCCTCTTTCCCTCTCCGAATGATCCCTCTGCAGCTCTTACGACCTACGCAACCGTCCTAAACACGCCTTTTTATGACATATGCCACTGCAAATGATACTTCCCAACACATTATTCGCAGTTGTTCCTTGTTGGTTCTAAATTTTCTTTCAGTTGCAAGGATCTTGATGATTCCAAAAGTTGTCGCAATGTGTGACTGATACATCGAGGTCGTCGTAGCACTATTTATGTTTCAGAAATATTTAACAAGTGGTATATGCAACGCAGAGGCATTGTGAGCCACAAAATTTTTCGTCACTGTGGCATATGAATGTAATAAGTCCCTTTAGCTTTGTAAATAAAGAACCTATCTCATCATTTCTATACTCGTTAGAGAAATGTGGGCCTCCTCGTCCCCTTACAGCCCTCCTTCCCTCTCTGAATGAGCGTTCTGCGGCAATTGTGAAATTGCCACCGACCTAAACACGCGTTTTTATGACATATGCCACTGCAAATGATACTTCCTAACACATTATTCGCAGTTGTTCCTTGTGGGTTCTAAATTTTCTTTCAGTTCCAAGGATCTTGATGATTCCGAATGTTGTCGCAATGTGTGACTGATACATGGAGGTCGTCGTAGCACTATTTATGTTTCAGAAATATTTAACAAGTGGTAAATGCAACGCAGAGGCATTGTGAGCCACAAAATTTTTCGTCACTGTGGCATTTGAATGTAATAATTCCCTGTAGCTTTGTAAATAAAGAACCTATCTCAAAATTTCTATAGTCTTTAGAGAAATGGCGGCCTCCTCCTCCCCTTACAGCCCTCTTTCCCTCTCCGAATGAGCTCTCTCCGGCACTTACGACCTACTCAACCGTCCTAAACACGCCTTTTTATGACATATGCCACTGCAAATGATACTTCCTAACACATTATTCGCAGTTGTTCCTTGTGGGTTCTAAATTTTCTTTCAGTTCCAAGGATCTTGATGATTCCAAAAGTTGTCGCAATGTGTGACTGATACATGGAGGTCGTCGTAGCACTATTTATGTTTCAGAAATATTTAACAAATGGTATATGCAACGCAGAGGCATTGTGGGCCACAAAATTTTTCGACACTGTGGCATTTGAATGTAATAAGTCCCTTTAGATTTGTAAATAAAGAACCTATCTCAACATTTCTTTACTCGTTAGAGAAATGTGGGCCTCCTCCTCCCCTTACAGCCCTCTTTCCCTCTCCGAATGATCCCTCTGCAGCTCTTACGACCTACGCAACCGTCCTAAACACGCCTTTTTATGACATATGCCACTGCAAATGATACTTCCTAACACATTATTCGCAGTTGTTCCTTGTGGGTTCTAAATTTTCTTTCAGTTCCAAGGATCTTGACGATTCCAAAAGTTTTCGCAATGTGTGACTGATACATGGAGGTCGTTGTAGCACTATTTATGTTTCAGAAATATTTAACAAGTGGTATACGCAACGCAGAGGCATTGTGAGCCACAAAATTTTTCGTCACTGTGGCATTTGAATGTAATAAGTCCCTTTAGCTTTGTAAATAAAGAACCTATCTCAACATTTCTTTACTCGTTAGAGAAATGTGGGCCTCCTCCTCCCCTTACAGCCCTCTTTCCCTCTCCGAATGATCCCTCTGCAGCTCTTACGACCTACGCAACCGTCCTAAACACGCCTTTTTATGACATATGCCACTGCAAATGATACTTCCCAACACATTATTCGCAGTTGTTCCTTGTTGGTTCTAAATTTTCTTTCAGTTGCAAGGATCTTGATGATTCCAAAAGTTGTCGCAATGTGTGACTGATACATCGAGGTCGTCGTAGCACTATTTATGTTTCAGAAATATTTAACAAGTGGTATATGCAACGCAGAGGCATTGTGAGCCACAAAATTTTTCGTCACTGTGGCATATGAATGTAATAAGTCCCTTTAGCTTTGTAAATAAAGAACCTATCTCATCATTTCTATACTCGTTAGAGAAATGTGGGCCTCCTCGTCCCCTTACAGCCCTCCTTCCCTCTCTGAATGAGCGTTCTGCGGCAATTGTGAAATTGCCACCGACCTAAACACGCGTTTTTATGACATATGCCACTGCAAATGATACTTCCTAACACATTATTCGCAGTTGTTCCTTGTGGGTTCTAAATTTTCTTTCAGTTCCAAGGATCTTGATGATTCCGAATGTTGTCGCAATGTGTGACTGATACATGGAGGTCGTCGTAGCACTATTTATGTTTCAGAAATATTTAACAAGTGGTAAATGCAACGCAGAGGCATTGTGAGCCACAAAATTTTTCGTCACTGTGGCATTTGAATGTAATAATTCCCTGTAGCTTTGTAAATAAAGAACCTATCTCAAAATTTCTATAGTCTTTAGAGAAATGGCGGCCTCCTCCTCCCCTTACAGCCCTCTTTCCCTCTCCGAATGAGCTCTCTCCGGCACTTACGACCTACTCAACCGTCCTAAACACGCCTTTTTATGACATATGCCACTGCAAATGATACTTCCTAACACATTATTCGCAGTTGTTCCTTGTGGGTTCTAAATTTTCTTTCAGTTCCAAGGATCTTGATGATTCCAAAAGTTGTCGCAATGTGTGACTGATACATGGAGGTCGTCGTAGCACTATTTATGTTTCAGAAATATTTAACAAATGGTATATGCAACGCAGAGGCATTGTGGGCCACAAAATTTTTCGACACTGTGGCATTTGAATGTAATAAGTCCCTTTAGATTTGTAAATAAAGAACCTATCTCAACATTTCTATACTCGTTAGAGAAATGTGGGCCTCCTCCTCCACTTACAACCCTCCTTCCCTCTCCGAATGAGCTCTCTGCGGCACTTACGACCTACGCAACCGTCCTAAACACGCCTTTTTATGACATATGCCACTGCAAATGTTACTTCCTAACACATTATTCGCAGTTGTTCCTTGTGGGTTCTAAATTTTCTTTCAGTTCCAAGGATCTTGACGATTCCAAAAGTTTTCGCAATGTGTGACTGATACATGGAGGTCGTTGTAGCACTATTTATGTTTCAGAAATATTTAACAAGTGGTATACGCAACGCAGAGGCATTGTGAGCCACAAAATTTTTCGTCACTGTGGCATTTGAATGTAATAAGTCCCTTTAGCTTTGTAAATAAAGAACCTATCTCAACATTTCTATACTCGTTAGAGAAATGTGGGCCTCCTCTTCCCCTTACAGCCCTCCTTCCCTCTCTGAATGAGCCTTCTGCGGCAATTGCGAACTTGCCACCGCCCTAAACACGCGTTTTTATGACATATGCCACTGCAAATGATACTTCCAAACACATTATTCGCAGTTGTTCCTTGTGGGTTCTAAATTTTCTTTCAGTTCCAAGGATCTTAATGATTCGAAAAGTTGTCGCAATGTGTGACTGATACATGGAGGTCGTCGTAGCACTATTTATGTTTCAGAAATATTTAACAAGTGGTATATGCAACGCAGAGGCATTGTGAGCCACAAAATGTTTCGCAACTGTGGCAGTTGAATGTAATAAGCCCCTTTAGCTTTGTATATAAAGAACCTATCTCAACATTTCTATACTCGTTACAGAAATGTGGGCCTCCTCCTCCCCTTACAGCCCTTCTTCCCTCTCCGAATGAGCTCTCCGCGGCACTTACGACCTACGCAACCGTCCTAAACACGCCTTTTTATGACATATGCCACTGCAAATGATACTTCCTAACACATTATTCGCAGTTGTTCCTTGTGGGTTCTAAATTTTCTTTCAGTTCCAAGGATCTTGATGATTGCAAAAGTTGTCGCAATGTGTGACTGATACATGGAGGTCGTCGTAGCTCTATTTATGTTTCAGAAATATTTAACAAGTGGTATATGCAACGCAGAAACATTGTGAGCCACAAAATTTTTCGTCACTGTAGCATTTGAATGTAATAAGTCCCTTTAGCTTTGTAAATAAAGAACCTATCTCAACATATCTATACTCGTATGAGAAATGTGGGCCTCCTCCTCCCCTTACAGCCCTCCTTCCCTCTCCGAATGAGCCTTCTGCGGCAATTGCGAACTTGCCACCGTCCTGAACACGCTTTTTTATGACATATGCCACTGCAAATGATACTACCTAACACATTATTCGCAGTTGTTCCCTGTGGGTTCTAAATTTTCTTTCAGTTCCAAGGATCTTGATGATTCCAAAAGAGTTCGCAATGTGTGACTGATACATGGAGGTCGTCGTAGCACTATTTATGTTTCAGAAATATTTAACAAGTGGTATATGCAACGCAGAGGCATTGTGAGCCACAAAATTTTTCGTCACTGTGGCATTTGAATGTAATAAGTCCCTTTAGTTTTGTAAATAAAGAACCTATCTCAACATTTCTATACTCGTTAGAGAAATGTGGGCCTCCTCGTCCCCTTACAGCCCTCCTTCCCTCTCTGAATGAGCCTTCTGCGGCAATTGCAAACTTGCCACCGTCCTAGACACGCGTTTTCGTGACATATGCCACTGCAAATGATACTTCCTAACACATTATTCGCAGTTGTTCCTTGTGGGTTCTAAATTTTCTTTCAGTTCCTAGGATCTTGATGATTCCAAATGTTGTCGCAATGTGTTACTGATACATGGAGGTCGTCGTAGCACTATTTATGTTTGAGAGATATTTTACAAGTGGTATATGCAACGCAGAGGCATTGTGAGCCACAAAATTTTTCGTCACTCTGACATTTGAATGTAATAAGTCCCTTTAGCTTTGTAAATAAAGAACCTATCTCAACATTTCTATACTCGTTAGAGAAATGTGGGCCTCCTCCTCCCCTTACACCCCTCCTTCCCTCTCCGATTGAGCTATCTGCGGCACTTACAACCTACGCAACCGTCCTAAACACGCCTTTTTATGACATATGCCACTGCAAATGATACCTCCTAACACATTATTCGCAGTTGTTCCTTGTGGGCTCTAAATTTTCTTTCAGTTCCAAGAATCTTGATTATTCCAAATGTTGTCGCAATGTGTGACTGATACATGGAGGTCGTCGTAGCACTATTTATGTTTCAGAAATATTTTACAAGTGGTATATGCAACGCAGAGGCATTGTGAGCCACAAAATTTTTCGTCACTGTGGTATTTGAATGTAATAAGTCCCGTTAGCTTTGTAAATAAAGAACCTATCTCAACATTTCTATACTCGTTAGAGAAATGTGGGCCTCCTCCTCCCCTTACAGCCTTCCTTCCCTCTCCGAATGAGCTCTCTTCGGCACTTACGACCTACGCAACCGTCCTAAACACGCCTTTTTATGACATATGCCACTGCAAATGTTACTTCTAAACACATTATTCGCAGTTGTTCCTTGTGGGTTCTAAATTTTCTTTCAGTTCCAAGGATCTTGATGATTCCAAAAGTTGTCACAATGTGTGACTGATACATGGACGTCGTCGTAGTGCTATTTATGTTTCAGAAATATTTAACAAGTGGTATATGCAACGCAGAGGCATTGTGAGCCACAAAATTTTTCGTCACTGTGGCATTTGAATGTAATAAGTCCCTTTAGTTTTGTAAATAAAGAACCTATCTCAACATTTCCATACTCGTTAGAGAAATGTGGGCCTCCTCGTCCCCTTACAGCCCTCCTTCCCTCTCTGAATGAACCTTCTGCGGCAATTGCGAACTTGCCACCGTCCTAAATACGCCTTTTTATGACATATGCCACTGCAAATGATACTTCCTAACACATTATTCGCAGTTGTTCCTTATGGGTTCTAAATTTTCTTTCAGTTCCAAGGATCTTGATGATTCCAAATGTTGTCGCAATGTGTGACTGATACATGGAGGTCGTCGTAGCACTATTTATGTTTCAGAGATATTTTACAAGTGGTATATGCAACGCAGAGGCATTGTGAGCCACAAAATTTTTCGTCACTGTGGCATTTGAATGTAATAAGTCCCTTTAGCTTTGTAAATAAAGAACCTATCTCAACATTTCTATACTCGTTAGAGAAATGTGGGCCTCCTCCTACCCTTACAGCCCTCCTTCCCTCTCCGAATGAGCTCTATGCGGCACTTACGACCTACGCAACCGTCCTAAACACGCCTTTTTATGACATATGCCACTGCAAATGTTGCTTCCTAACACATTATTCGCAGTTGTTCCTTATGGGTTCTAAATTTTCTTTCAGTTCCAAGGATCTTGATGATTCCAAATGTTGTCGCAATGTGTGACTGATACATGGAGGTCGTCGTAGCACTATTTATGTTTCAGAGATATTTTACAAGTGGTATATGCAACGCAGAGGCATTGTGAGCCACAAAATTTTTCGTCACTGTGGCATTTGAATGTAATAAGTCCCTTTAGCTTTATAAATAAAGAACCTATCTCAACATTTCTATACTCGTTAGAGAAATGTGGGCCTCCTCCTACCCTTACAGCCCTCCTTCCCTCTCCGAATGAGCTCTCTGCGGCACTTACGACCTACGCAACCGTCCTAAACACGCCTTTTTATGACATATGCCACTGCAAATGTTGCTTCCAAACACATTATTCGCAGTTGTTCCTTGTGGGTTCTAAATTTTCTTTCAGTTCCAAGTATCTTGATGATTCCAAAAGTTGTCGCAATGTGTGACTGATACATGGACGTCGTCGTAGTACTATTTATGTTTCAGAAATATTTAACAAGTGGTATATGCAACGCAGAGGCATTGTGAGCCACAAAATTTTTCGTCACTGTGGCATTTGAATGTGATAAGTCCCTTTAGTTTTGTAAATAAAGAACCTATCTCAACATTTCTATACTCGTTAGAGAAATGTGGGCCTCCTCGTCCCCTTACAGCCCTCCTTCCCTCTCTGAATGAGCCTTCTGCGGCAATTGCGAACTTGCCATCGTCCTAAACACGCCTTTTTATGACATATGCCACTGCAAATGATACTTCCTAACACATTATTCGCAGTTGTTCCTTCTGGGTTCTAAATTTTCTTTCAGTTCCAAGGAATTTGATGATTCCAAAAGAGTTCGCAATGTGTGACTGATACATGGAGGTCGTCGTAGCACTATTTATGTTTCAGAAATATTTAACAAGTGGTATATGCATCGCAGAGGCATTGTGAGCCACAAAATTTTTCGTCACTGTGGCTTTTGAATGTAATAAGTCCCTTTAGCTTTGTAAATAAAGAACCTATCTCAACATTTCTTTACTCGTTAGAGAAATGTGGGCCTCCTCCTCCCCTTACAGCCCTCTTTCCCTCTCCGAATGATCCCTCTGCAGCTCTTACGACCTACGCAACCGTCCTAAACACGCCTTTTTATGACATATGCCACTGCAAATGATACTTCCCAACACATTATTCGCAGTTGTTCCTTGTTGGTTCTAAATTTTCTTTCAGTTGCAAGGATCTTGATGATTCCAAAAGTTGTCGCAATGTGTGACTGATACATCGAGGTCGTCGTAGCACTATTTATGTTTCAGAAATATTTAACAAGTGGTATATGCAACGCAGAGGCATTGTGAGCCACAAAATTTTTCGTCACTGTGGCATATGAATGTAATAAGTCCCTTTAGCTTTGTAAATAAAGAACCTATCTCATCATTTCTATACTCGTTAGAGAAATGTGGGCCTCCTCGTCCCCTTACAGCCCTCCTTCCCTCTCTGAATGAGCGTTCTGCGGCAATTGTGAACTTGCCACCGTCCTAAACACGCGTTTTTATGACATATGCCACTGCAAATGATACTTCCTAACACATTATTCGCAGTTGTTCCTTGTGGGTTCTAAATTTTCTTTCAGTTCCAAGGATCTTGATGATTCCGAATGTTGTCGCAATGTGTGACTGATACATGGAGGTCGTCGTAGCACTATTTATGTTTCAGAAATATTTAACAAGTGGTAAATGCAACGCAGAGGCATTGTGAGCCACAAAATTTTTCGTCACTGTGGCATTTGAATGTAATAATTCCCTGTAGCTTTGTAAATAAAGAACCTATCTCAAAATTTCTATAGTCTTTAGAGAAATGGCGGCCTCCTCCTCCCCTTACAGCCCTCTTTCCCTCTCCGAATGAGCTCTCTCCGGCACTTACGACCTACGCAACCGTCCTAAACACGCCTTTTTATGACATATGCCACTGCAAATGATACTTCCTAACACATTATTCGCAGTTGTTCCTTGTGGGTTCTAAATTTTCTTTCAGTTCCAAGGATCTTGATGATTCCAAAAGTTGTCGCAATGTGTGACTGATACATGGAGGTCGTCGTAGCACTATTTATGTTTCAGAAATATTTAACAAATGGTATATGCAACGCAGAGGCATTGTGGGCCACAAAATTTTTCGACACTGTGGCATTTGAATGTAATAAGTCCCTTTAGATTTGTAAATAAAGAACCTATCTCAACATTTCTATACTCGTTAGAGAAATGTGGGCCTCCTCCTCCACTTACAACCCTCCTTCCCTCTCCGAATGAGCTCTCTGCGGCACTTACGACCTACGCAACCGTCCTAAACACGCCTTTTTATGACATATGCCACTGCAAATGTTACTTCCTAACACATTATTCGCAGTTGTTCCTTGTGGGTTCTAAATTTTCTTTCAGTTCCAAGGATCTTGACGATTCCAAAAGTTTTCGCAATGTGTGACTGATACATGGAGGTCGTTGTAGCACTATTTATGTTTCAGAAATATTTAACAAGTGGTATACGCAACGCAGAGGCATTGTCAGCCACAAAATTTTTCGTCACTGTGGCATTTGAATGTAATAAGTCCCTTTAGCTTTGTAAATAAAGAACCTATCTCAACATTTCTATACTCGTTAGAGAAATGTGGGCCTCCTCTTCCCCTTACAGCCCTCCTTCCCTCTCTGAATGAGCCTTCTGCGGCAATTGCGAACTTTCCACCGCCCTAAACACGCGTTTTTATGACATATGCCACTGCAAATGATACTTCCAAACACATTATTCGCAGTTGTTCCTTGTGGGTTCTAAATTTTCTTTCAGTTCCAAGGATCTTAATGATTCGAAAAGTTGTCGCAATGTGTGACTGATACATGGAGGTCGTCGTAGCACTATTTATGTTTCAGAAATATTTAACAAGTGGTATATGCAACGCAGAGGCATTGTGAGCCACAAAATGTTTCGCAACTGTGGCAGTTGAATGTAATAAGTCCCTTTAGCTTTGTATATAAAGAACCTATCTCAACATTTCTATACTCGTTACAGAAATGTGGGCCTCCTCCTCCCCTTACAGCCCTTCTTCCCTCTCCGAATGAGCTCTCTGCGGCACTTACGACCTACGCAACCGTCCTAAACACGCCTTTTTATGACATATGCCACTGCAAATGATACTTCCTAACACATTATTCGCAGTTGTTCCTTGTGGGTTCTAAATTTTCTTTCAGTTCCAAGGATCTTGATGATTGCAAAAGTTGTCGCAATGTGTGACTGATACATGGAGGTCGTCGTAGCTCTATTTATGTTTCAGAAATATTTAACAAGTGGTATATGCAACGCAGAAACATTGTGAGCCACAAAATTTTTCGTCACTGTAGCATTTGAATGTAATAAGCCCTTTAGCTTTGTAAATAAAGAACCTATCTCAACATATTTATACTCGTATGAGAAATGTGGGCCTCCTCCTCCCCTTACAGCCCTCCTTCCCTCTCCGAATGAGCCTTCTGCGGCAATTGCGAACTTGCCACCGTCCTGAACACGCTTTTTTATGACATATGCCACTGCAAATGATACTTCCTAACACATTATTCGCAGTTGTTCCTTGTGGGTTCTAAATTTTCTTTCAGTTCCAAGGATCTTGATGATTCCAAAAGAGTTCGCAATGTGTGACTGATACATGGAGGTCGTCGTAGCACTATTTATGTTTCAGAAATATTCAACAAGTGGTATATGCAACGCAGAGTCATTGTGAGCCACAAAATTTTTCGTCACTGTGGCATTTGAATGTAATAAGTCCCTTTAGCTTTGTAAATAAAGAACCTATCTCAACATTTCTATACTCGTTAGAGAAATGTGGGCCTCCTCCTCCCCTTACAGCCCTCCTTCCCTCTCCGAATGAGCTCTCTGGGGCACTTACGACCTACGCAACCTTCCTAAACACGCCTTTTTATGACATATGCCACTGCAAATGTTACTTCCTAACACATTATTCGCAGTTGTTCCTTGTGGGTTCTAAATTTTCTTTCAGTTCCAAGGATCTTGATGATTCCAAAAGTTGTCGTAATGTGTGACTGATACATGGAGGTCTTCGTAGCACTATTTATGTTTCAGAAATATTTAACAAGTGGTATATGCAACGCAGAGGCATTGTGAGCTACAACATTTTTCGTCACTGTGGCATTTGAATGTAATAAGTCCCTTTAGCTTTGTAAATAAAGAACCTATCTTAACATTTCTATACTCGTTAGAGAAATGTGGGCTTCCTCCTCCCCTTACAGCCCTCCTTCCCTCTCCGAATGAGCTCTCTGCGACACTTGCGACCTACGCAACCGTCCTAAACACGTCTTTGTATGACATATGCCACTGCAAATGATACTTCTTAACACATTATTCGCAGTTGTTCCTTGTGGGTTCTAAATTTTCTTTCAGTTCCAAGGATCTTGATGATTCCAAAAGTTGTCGCAATGTGTGACTGATACATGGAGGTCGTCGTAGCTTTATTTATGTTTCAGAAATATTTAACAAGTGGTATATGCAACGCAGAGGCATTGTGAGCCACAACATTTTTCGTCATTGTGGCATTTGAATGTAATAAGTCCCTTTAGCTTTGTAAATAAAGAACCTATCCCAACATTTCTATACTCGTTAGAGAAATGTGGGCCTCCTCCTCCCCTTACAGCCATCCTTCCCTCTCCGAATGATCTCTCTGCGGCACTTACGACCTACGCAACCGTCCTAAACACGCCATTTTATGACATATGCCACTGCAAATGATACTTCCTAACACATTATTCGCAGTTGTTCCTTGTGGGTTCTACATTTTCTTTCAGTTCCAAGGATCTTGATGATTCCAAAAGTTGTCGCAATGTGTGACTGATACATGGAGGTCGTCGTAGCACTATTTATGTTTCAGAAATATTTAACAAGTGGTATATGCAACGCAGAGGCATTGTGAGCCACTAAATTTTTCGTCACTGTGGCATATGAATGTAATAAGCCCCTTTAACTTGGTAAATAAAGAACCTATCTCATCATTTCTGTACTCGTTAGAGAAATGTGGGCCTCCTCCTCCCCTTACAGCCCTCCTTCCCTCTCCGAATGAGCCTTCTGCGGCAATTGCGAACTTGCCACCGTCCTAAACACGCGTTTTTATGACATATGCCACTGCAAATGATACTTATTAACACATTATTCGCAGTTGTTCCTTGTGGGTTCTAAATTTTCTTTCAGTTCCAAGGATCTTGATGATTCCAAATGTTGTCGCAATGTGTGACTGATACATGGAGGTCGTCGTAGCACTATTTATGTTTCAGAAATATTTAACAAGTGGTATATGCAACGCAGAGGCATTGTGAGCCACAACATTTTTCGTCACTGTGGCATTTGAATGTAATAATTCCCTGTAGCTTTGTAAATAAAGAACGTATCTCAACATTTCTATACTCTTTAGAGAAATGTGGGCCTTCTCCTGCCCTTACAGCCCTCCTTCCCTCTCCGAATGAGCTCTCTCCGGCACTTACGACCTACGCAACCGTCCTAAACACGCCCTTTTATGACATATGCCACTGCAAATGATACTTCCTAACACATTATTCGCAGTTGTTCCTTGTGGGTTCTAAATGTTCTTTCAGTTCCACAGATCTTGATGATTCCAAAAGTTGTCGCAATGTGTGGCTGATACTTGGAGGTCGTCGTAGCACTATTTATGTTTCAGAAATATTTAACAAGTGGTATATGCAACGCAGAGGCATTGTGAGCCACAAAATTTTTCGTCACTGTGGCATTTGAATGTAATAAGTCCCTTTAGCTTTGTAAATAAAGAACCTATCTCAACATTTCTATACTCGTTAGAGAAATGTGGGCCTCCTCCTCCACTTACAGCCCTCCTTCCCTCTCCGAATGAGCTCTCTGCGGCACTTACGACCTACGCAACCGTCCTAAACACGCCTTTTTATGACATATGCCACCCCAAATGTTACTTCCTAACACATTATTCGCAGTTGTTCCTTGTGGGTTCTAAATTTTCTTTCAGTTCCAAGGATCTTGATGATTCCAAAAGTTGTCGCAATGTGTGACTGATACATGGAGGTCGTCGTAGCACTATTTATGTTTCAGAAATATTTAACAAGTGGTATATGCAACGCAGAGGCATTGTGAGCCACAAAATTTTTCCTCACTGTCGCATTTGAATGTAATAAGTCCCTTTAACTTTGTAAATAAAGAACCTATCTCAACATTTCTATACTCGTTAGAGAAATGTGGGCCACCTCGTCCCCTTACAGCCCTCCTTCCCTCTCTGAATGAGCCTTCTGCGGCAATTGCGAACTTGCCAAAGTCCTAAACACGCGTTTTTATGACATATGCCACTGCAAATGATACTTCCTAACACATTATTCGCAGTTGTTCCTTGTGGGTTCTAAATTTTCTGTCAGTTGCAAGGATCTCGATGATTTCAAAAGAGTTCGCAATGTGTGACTGATACATGGAGGTCGTCGTAGCACTATTTATGTTTCAGAAATATTTAACAAGTGGTATATGCAACGCAGAGGCATTGTGAGCCACAAAATTTTTCGTCACTGTGGCATTTGAATGTAATAAGTCCCTTTAGCTTTGTAAATAAATAACCTATCTAAACATTTCTATACTCGTTAGAGACATGTGGGCCTCCTCCTCCCCTTACAGCCCTCCTTCCCTCTCCGAATGAGCTCTCTGCGGCACTTATGACCTACGCAACCGTCCTAAACACGCCTTTTTATGACATATGCCACTGCAAATGATACTTCCTAACAAATTATTCGCAGTTGTTCCTTGTGGGGTCTCAATTTTCTTTCAGTTCCAAGGATCTTGATGATTCCAAAAGTTGTCGTAATGTGTGACTGATACATGGAGGTCTTCGTAGCACTATTTATGTTTAAGAAATATTTAACAAGTGATATATGCAACGCAGAGGCATTGTGAGCCACAAAATGTTTCGTCACTGTGGCAGTTGAATGTAATAAGTCCCTTTAGCTTTGTATATAAAGATCCTATCTCAACATTTCTATACTCGTTAGAGAAATGTGGGCCTCCTCCTCCCCTTACAGCCCTCCTTCCCTCTCCGAATGAGCTCTCTGCGGCACTTACGACCTACGCAACCGTCCTAAACACGCCTTTTTATGACATATGCCACTGCAAATGATACTTCCTAACACATTATTCGCAGTTGTTCCTTGTGGGTTCTAAATTTTCTTTCAGTTCCCAGGATCTTGATGATTCCAAAAGAGTTCGCAATGTGTGACTGATACATGGAGGTCGTCGTAGCACTATTTATGTTTCAGAAATATTTAACAAGTGGTATATGCAACGCAGAGGCATTGTGAGCCACAACATTTTTCGTCACTGTGGCATTTGAATGTAATAAGTCCCTTTAGCTTTGTAAATAAAGAACCTATCTCAACATTTCTATACTCGTTAGAGAAATGTGGGCCTCCTCCTCCACTTACAGCCCTCCTTCCGTCTCCGAATGAGCTCTCTGCGGCACTTACGACCTACGCAACCGTCCTAAACACGCCTTTTTATGACATATGCCACTCCAAATGTTACTTCCTAACACATTATTCGCAGTTGTTCCTTGTGGTTTCTAAATTTTCTTTCAGTTCCAAGGATCTTGATGATTCCAAAAGTTGTCGCAATGTGTGACTGATACATGGAGGTCGTCGTAGCACTATTTATGTTTCAGAAATATTTAACAAGTGGTATATGCAACGCAGAGGCATTGTGAGCCACAAAATTTTTCGTCACTGTGGCATTTGAATGTAATAAGTCCCTTTAGCTTTGTAAATAAATAACCTATCTCAACATTTCTATACTCGTTAGAGAAATGTGGGCCCCCTCCTCCCCTTACAGCCCCCCTTCCCTCTCCGAATGAGCTCTCTGCGGCACTTATGTCCTACGCAACCGTCCTAAACACGCCTTTTTATGACATATGCCACTGCAAATGATACTTCCTAACAAATTATTCGCAGTTGTTCCTTGTGGGGTCTCAATTTTCTTTCAGTTCCAAGGATCTTGATGATTCCAAAAGTTGTCGTAATGTGTGACTGATACATGGAGGTCTTCGTAGCACTATTTATGTTTAAGAAATATTTAACAAGTGGTATATGCAACGCAGAGGCATTGTGTGCCACAAAATTTTTCGTCAGTGTGGCATTTGAAAGTAATAAGTCCCTTTAGCTTTATAAATAAAGAACCTATCTCAGCATTTCTATACTCGTTAGAGAAATGTTTGCCGCCCCTCTCCCCTTACAGCCCTCCTTCTCTCTCCGAATGAGCCTTCTGCGGCAATTGCGAACTTGCCACCGTCCTAAACACGCGTTTTTATGACATATGCCACTGCAAATGATACTTCCTAACACATTATTCGCAGTTGTTCCTTGTGGGTTCTAAATTTTCTTTCAGTTCCAAGGATCTTGATGATTCCAAATGTTGTCGCAATGTGTGACTGATACATGGAGGTCGTCGTAGCACTATTTATGTTTCAGAAATATTTAACAAGTGGTATATGCAACGCAGAGGCATTGTGAGCCACAACATTTTTCGTCACTGTGGCATTTGAATGTAATAATTCCCTGTAGCTTTGTAAATAAAGAACGTAACTCAACATTTCTATACTCTTTAGAGAAATGTGGGCCTTCTCCTCCCCTTACAGCCCTCCTTCCCTCTCCGAATGAGCTCTCTGCGGCACTTACGACCTACGCAACCGTCCTAAACTCGCCTTTTTATGACATATGCCACTCCAAATGTTACTTCCTAACACATTATTCGCAGTTGTTCCTTGTGGGTTCTAAATGTTCTTTCAGTTCCAAGGATCTTGATGATTCCAAAAGTTGTCGCAATGTGTGACTGATACATGGAGGTCGTCGTAGCTTTATTTATGTTTCAGAAATATTTAACAAGTGGTATATGCAACGCAGAGGCATTGTCAGCCACAAAATTTTTCGTCACTGTGGCATTTGAATGTAATAAGTATCTTTAGCTTTGTAAATAAAGAACCTATCTCAACATTTCTATACTCGTTAGAGAAATGTGGGCCTCCTCCTCCACTTACAGCCCTCCTTCCCTCTCCGATTGAGCTCTCTGCGGCACTTACGACCTACGCAACCGTCCTAAACACGCCTTTTTATGACATATGCCACTCCAAATGTTACTTCCTAACACATTATTCGCAGTTGTTCCTTGTGGGTTCTAAATTTTCTTTCAGTTCCAAGGATCTTAATGATTCCAAAAGTTGTCGCAATGTGTGACTGATACATGGAGGTCGTCGTAGCACTATTTATGTTTCAGAAATATTTAACAAGTGGTATATGCAACGCAGAGGCATTGTGAGCCACAAAATTTTTCGTCACTGTGGCATTTGAATGTAATAAGTCCCTTTAGCTTTGTAAATAAAGAACCTATCTCAACATTTCTATACTCGTTAGAGAAATGTGGGCCTCCTCGTCCCCTTACAGCCCTCCTTCCCTCTCTGAATGAGCCTTCTGCGGCAATTGCGAACTTGCCAAAGTCCTAAACACGCGTTTTTATGACATATGCCACTGCAAATGATACTTCCTAACACATTATTCGCAGTTGTTCCTTGTGGGTTCTAAATTTTCTTTCAGTTCCAAGGATCTTAATGATTCCAAAAGTTGTCGCAATGTGTGACTGATACACGGAGGTCGTCGTAGCACTATTTATAATTCAGAAATATTTAACAAGTGATATATGCAACGCAGAGGCATTGTGAGCCACAAAATGTTTCGTCACTGTGGCAGTTGAATGTAATAAGTCCCTTTAGCTTTGTATATAAAAAACCTATCTCAACATTTCTATACTCGTTAGAGAAATGTGGGCCTCCTCCTCCCCTTACAGCCCTCCTTCCCTCTCCGAATGAGCTCTCTGCGGCACTTACGACCTACGCAACCGTCCTAAACACGCCTTTTTATGACATATGCCACTCCAAATGTTACTTCCTAACACATTATTCGCAGTTGTTCCTTGTGGGTTCTAAATTTTCTTTCAGTTCCAAGGATCTTAATGATTCCAAAAGTTGTCGCAATGTGTGACTGATACATGGAGGTCGTCGTAGCACTATTTATGTTTCAGAAATATTTAACAAGTGGTATATGCAACGCAGAGGCATTGTGAGCCACAAAATTTTTCGTCACTGTGGCATTTGAATGTAATAAGTCCCTTTAGCTTTGTAAATAAAGAACCTATCTCAACATTTCTATACTCGTTAGAGAAATGTGGGCCTCCTCGTCCCCTTACAGCCCTCCTTCCCTCTCTGAATGAGCCTTCTGCGGCAATTGCGAACTTGCCAAAGTCCTAAACACGCGTTTTTATGACATATGCCACTGCAAATGATACTTCCTAACACATTATTCGCAGTTGTTCCTTGTGGGTTCTAAATTTTCTTTCAGTTCCAAGGATCTTAATGATTCCAAAAGTTGTCGCAATGTGTGACTGATACACGGAGGTCGTCGTAGCACTATTTATAATTCAGAAATATTTAACAAGTGATATATGCAACGCAGAGGCATTGTGAGCCACAAAATGTTTCGTCACTGTGGCAGTTGAATGTAATAAGTCCCTTTAGCTTTGTATATAAAAAACCTATCTCAACATTTCTATACTCGTTAGAGAAATGTGGGCCTCCTCCTCCCCTTACAGCCCTCCTTCCCTCTCCGAATGAGCTCTCTGCGGCACTTACGAAATACACAACCGTCCTAAACACGCCTTTTTATGACATATGCCACTGCAAATGTTACATCCAAACACATTATTCGCAGTTGTTCCTTGTGGGTTCTAAATGTTCTTTCAGTTCCTGGATCTTGATGATTCCAAAAGTTGTCGCAATGTGTGACTGATACATGGAGGTCGTCGTAGCTTTATTTATGTTTCAGAAATATTTAACAAGTGGTATATGCAACGCAGAGGCATTGTCAGCCACAAAATTTTTCGTCACTGTGGCATTTGAATGTAATAAGTCCCTTTAGCTTTGTAAATAAAGAACCCATCTCAACTTTTCTATACTCGTTAGAGAAATGTGGGCCTCCTCCTCCACTTACAGCCCTCCTTCCCTCTCCGAATGAGCTCTCTGCGGCACTTACGACCTACGCAACCGTCCTAAAGACGCCTTTTTATGACATATGCCACTCCAAATGTTACTTCCTAACACATTATTCGCAGTTGTTCCTTGTGGGTTCTAAATGTTCTTTCAGTTCCAAGGATCTTGATGATTCCAAAAGTTGTCGCAATGTGTGACTGATACATGGAGGTCGTCGTAGCTTTATTTATGTTTCAGAAATATTTAACAGGTGGTATATGCAACGCAGAGGCATTGTCAGCCACAAAATTTTTCGTCACTGTGGCATTTGAATGTAATAAGTCCCTTTAGCTTTGTAAATAAAGAACCTATCTCAACATTTCTATACTCGTTAGAGAAATGTGGGCCTCCTCCTCCACTTACAGCCCTCCTTCCCTCTCCGAATGAGCTCTCTGCGGCACTTACGACCTACGCAACCGTCCCAAACACGCCTTTTTATGACATATGCCACTCCAAATGTTACTTCCTAACACATTATTCGCAGTTGTTCCTTGTGGGTTCTAAATTTTCTTTCAGTTCCAAGGATCTTGATGATTCCAAAAGTTGTCGCAATGTGTGACTGATACATGGAGGTCGTCGTAGCACTTGTTATGTTTCAGAAATATTTAACAAGTGGTATATGCAACGCAGAGGCATTGTGAGCCACAAAGTTCTTCGTCACTGTAGCATTTGAATGTAATAAGTCCCTTTAGCTTTGTAAATAAAGAACCTATCTCAACATTTCTATACACGTTAGAGAAATGTGGGCCTCCTCCTCCCCTTACAGCCCTCCTTCCCTCTCCGAATGAGCTCTCTGCGGCACTTACGACCTACCAACCGTCCTAAACACGCCTTTTTATGACATATGCCACTGCAAATGATACTTCCTAACACATTATTCGCAGTTGTTCCTTGTGGGTTCTAAATTTTCTTTCAGTTCCAAGGATCTTAATGATTCCAACAGTTGTCGCAATGTGTGACTGATACATGGAGGTCGTCGTAGCACTATTTATAATTCAGAAATATTTAACAAGTGATATATGCAACGCAGAGGCATTGTGAGCCACAAAATGTTTCGTCACTGTGGCAGTTGAATGTAATAAGTCCCTTTAGCTTTGTATATAAAAAACCTATCTCAACATTTCTATACTCGTTAGAGAAATGTGGGCCTCCTCCTCCCCTTACAGCCCTCCTTCCCTCTCCGAATGAGCTCTCTGCGGCACTTACGACCTACACAACCGTCCTAAACACTCCTTTTTATGACATATGCCACTGCAAATGTTACATCCAAACACATTATTCGCAGTTGTTCCTTGTGGGTTCTAAATTTTCTTTCAGTTCCAAGGATCTTGATGATTCCAAAAGTTGTCGCAATGTGTGACTGATACATGGAGGTCGTCGTAGCACTATTTATGTTTCAGAAAAATTTAACAAGTGGTATATGCAACGCAGAGGCATTGTGAGCAACAAAATTTTTCGTCACTGTGGCATTTGAATGTAATAAGTCCCGTTAGCTTTGTAAATAAAGAACCTATCCCAACATTTCTATACTCGTTAGAGAAATGTGGGCCTCCTCCTCCCCTTACAGCCCTCCTTCCCTCTCCGAATGAGCCTTCTGCGGCAATTGCGAACTTGCCACCGTCCTAAACACGCGTTTTTATGACATATGCCACTGCAAATGATACTTCTTAACACATTATTCGCAGTTGTTCCTTGTGGGTTCTAAATTTTCTTTCAGTTCCAAGGATCTTGATGATTCCAAATGTTGTCGCAATGTGTGACTGATACATGGAGGTCGTCGTAGCACTATTTATGTTTCACAAATATTTAACAAGTGCCACCGTCCTAAACACGCGTTTTTATGACATATGCCACTGCAAATGATACTTCCTAACACATTATTCGCAGTTGTTCCTTGTGGTTTCTAAATTTTCTTTATGTTCCAAGGATCTTGATGATTCCAAATGTTGTCGCAATGTGTGACTGATACATGGAGGTCTTCGTAGCACTATTTATGTTTCAGAAATATTTAACAAGTGGTATATGCAACGCAGAGGCATTGTGAGCCACAAAATTTTTCGTCACTGTGGCATTTGAATGTAATAATTCCCTGTAGCTTTGTAAATAAAGAACGTATCTCAACATTTCTATACTCTTTATAGAAATGTGGGCCTTCTCCTCCCCTTACAGCCCTCCTTCCCTCTCCGAATGAGCTCTCTCCGGCACTTACGACGTACGCAACCGGTCTAAACACGCCCTTTTATGACATATGCCACTGCAAATGATACTTCCTAACACATTATTCGCAGTTGTTCCTTTTGGGTTCTAAATTTTCTTTCAGTTCCAAGGATCTTGATGATTCCAAAAGTTGTCGCAATGTGTGACCGATACATGGAGGTCGTCGTAGCACTATTTATGTTTCAGAAATATTTAACAAGTGGTATATGCAACGCAGAGGCATTGTGAGCCACAAAATTTTTCGTCACTGTGGCATTTGAATGTAATAAGTCCCTTTAGCTTTGTAAATAAAGAACCTATCTCAACATTTCTATACTGGTTAGAGAAATGTGGGCCTCCTCCTCATCCCCTTACAGCCCTCCTTCCCTCTCCGAATGAGCGCTCTGCGACACTTACGACCTACGCAACCGTCCTAAACACGCCTTTTTATGACATATGAAACTGCAAATGATACTTCCTAACACATTATTCGCAGTTGTTCATTGTGGGTTCTAAATTTTCTTTCAGTTCCAAGGATCTTGATGATTCCAAAAGTTGTCGCAATGTGTGACCGATACATGGAGGTCGTCGTAGCACTATTTATGTTTCAGAAATATTTAACAAGTGGTATATGCAACGCAGAGGCATTGTGAGCCACAAAATTTTTCGTCACTGTGGCATTTGAATGTAATAAGTCCCTTTAGCTTTGTAAATAAAGAACCTATGCCAACATTTCTATACTCGTTAGAGAAATGTGGGCCTCCTCCTCCCCTTACAGCCCTCCTTCCCTCTCCGAATGAGCCTTCTGCGGCAATTGCGAACTTGCCACCGTCCTAAACACGCCTTTTTATGACATATGCCACTGCTAATGATACTTCCTAACACATTATTCGCAGTTGTTCCTTGTGGGTTCTAAATTTTCTTTCAGTTCCAAGGATCTTGATGATTTTAAAAGTTGTCACAATGTGTGACTGATACATGGAGGTCGTCGTAGCACTATATATGTTTCAGAAATATTCAACAAGTGGTATATGCAACGCAGAGGCATTGTGAGCCACAAAATGTTTCGTCACTGTCGCATATGAATGTAACAAGCCCCTTTAGCTTTGTAAATAAAGAACCTATCTCATCATTTCTATACTCGTTAGAGAAATGTGGGCCTCCTCGTCCCCTTACAGCCCTCCTTCCCTCTCTGAATGAGCCTTCTGCGGCAATTGCGAAGTTGCCACCGTCCTAAACACGCCTTTTTATGACATATGCCACTGCAAATGATACTTCCTAACACATTATTCGCAGTTGTTCCTTGTGGGTTCTAAATTTTCTTTCAGTTCCAAGGATCTTGATGATTCCAAAAGTTGTCGCAACGTGTGACTGATACATGGAGGTCGTCGTAGCACTATTTATGTTTCAGAAATATTTAACAAGTGATATATGCAACGCAGAGGCATTGTGAGCCACAAAATGCTTCGTCACTGTGGCAGTTGAATGTAATAAGTCCCTTTAGCTTTGTATATAAAGAACCTATCTCAACATTTCTTTACTCGTTAGAGAAATGTGGGCCTCCTCCTCCCCTTACAGCCCTCCTTCCCTCTCCGAATGAGCTCTCTGCGGCACTTACGACCTACGCAACCGTCCTAAACACGCCTTTTTATGACATATGCCACTGCAAATGATACTTCCTAACACATTATTCGCAGTTGTTCCTTGTGGGTTCTAAATTTTCTTTCAGTTCCAAGGATCTTGATGATTCCAAAAGAGTTCGCAATGTGTGACTGATACATGGAGGTCGTCGTAGCACTATTTATCTTTCAGAAATATTTAACAAGTGGTATATGCAACGCAGAGTCATTGTGAGCCACAAAATTTTTCGCCACTGTGGCATTTGAATGTAATAAGTCCCTTTAGCTTTGTAATTAAAGAACCTATCTCAACATTTCTATACTCGTTAGAGAAATGTGGGCCTCCTCCTCCCCTTACAGCCTTCCTTCCCTCTCCGAATGAGCTCTCTGTGGCACTTACGACCTACGCAACCGTCCTAAACACGCCTTTTTATGACATATGCCACTGCAAATGATACTTCCTAACAAATTATTCGCAGTTGTTCCTTGTGGGTTCTCAATTTTCTTTCAGTTCCAAGGATCTTGATGATTCCAAAAGTTGTCGTAATGTGTGACTGATACATGGAGGTCGTCGTAGCACTATTTATGTTTCAGAAATATTTAACAAGTGGTATATGCAACGCAGAGGCATTGTGAGCCACAAAATTTTTCGTCACTGTGGCATTTGAATGTAATAAGTCCCTTTAGCTTTGTAAATAAAGAACCTATCTCAACATTTCTATACTCGTTAGAGAAATGTGGGCCTCCTCCTCCGCTTACAGCCCTCCTTCCCTCTCCGAATGAGCTCTCTGCGGTACTTACGACCTACGCAACCGTCCTAAACACGCCTTTTTATGACATATGCCACTGCAAATGATACTTCCTAACAAATTATTCGCAGTTGTTCCTTGTGGGGTCTCAATTTTCTTTCAGTTCCAAGGATCTTGATGATTCCAAAAGTTGTCGTAATGTGTGACTGATACATGGAGGTCTTCGTAGCACTATTTATGTTTAAGAAATATTTAACAAGTGGTATATGCAACGCAGAGGCATTGTGTGCCACAAAATTTTTCGTCAGTGTGGCATTTGAAAGTAATAAGTCCCTTTAGCTTTATAAATAAAGAACCTATCTCAGCATTTCTATACTCGTTAGAGAAATGTTTGCCGCCCCTCTCCCCTTACAGCCCTCCTTCCCTCGCCGAATGAGCTCTCTGCGGCACTTACGACCTACGCAACCGTCCTAAACACGTCTTTGTATGACATATGCCACTGCAAATGATACTTCTTAACACATTATTCGCAGTTGTTCCTTGTGGGTTCTAAATTTTCTTTCAGTTCCAAGGATCTTGATGATTCCAAAAGTTGTCGCAATGTGTGACTGATACATGGAGGTCGTCGTAGCACTATTTATGTTTCAGAAATATTTAACAAGTGGTATATGCAACGCAGAGGCATTGTGAGCCACAAAATTTTTCGTCACTGTGGCATTTGAATGTAATAAGTCCCTTTAGCTTTGTAAATAAAGAACCTATCCCAACATTTCTATACTGGTTAGAGAAATGTGGGCCTCGTCCTCCCCTTACAGCCCTCCTTCCCTCTCCGAATGATCTCTCTGCGGCACTTACGACCTACGCAACCGTCCTAAACACGCCTTTTTATGACATATGCCACTGCAAATGATACTTCCTAACACATTATTCGCAGTTGTTCCTTGTGGGTTCTAAATTTTCTTTCAGTTCCAAGGATCTTGATGATTCCAAAAGTTGTCGCAATGTGTGACTGATACATGGAGGTCGTCGTAGCACTATTTATGTTTCAGAAATATTTAACAAGTGGTATATGCAACGCAGAGGCATTGTGAGCCACAAAATTTTTCGTCACTGTGGCATATGAATCTAATAAGCCCCTTTAGCTTCGTAAATAAAGGACCTATCTCATCATTTCTATACTCGTTAGAGAAATGTGGGAGTCCTCCTCCCCTTACAGCCCTCCTTCTCTCTCCGAATGAGCCTTCTGCGGCAATTGCGAACTTGCCACCGTCCTAAACACGCGTTTTTATGACATATGCCACTGCAAATGATACTTCCTAACACATTATTCGCAGTTGTTCCTTGTGGGTTCTAAATTTTCTTTCAGTTCCAAGGATCTTGATGATTCCAAATGTTGTCGCAATGTGTGACTGATACATGGAGGTCGTCGTAGCACTATTTATGTTTCAGAAATATTTAACAAGTGGTATATGCAACGCAGAGGCATTGTGAGCCACAACATTTTTCGTCACTGTGGCATTTGAATGTAATAATTCCCTGTAGCTTTGTAAATAAAGAACGTATCTCAACATTTCTATACTCTTTAGAGAAATGTGGGCCTTCTCCTCCCCTTACAGCCCTCCTTCCCTCTCCGAATGAGCTCTCTCCGGCACTTACGACCTACGCAACCGTCCTAAGCACGCCCTTTTATGACATATGCCACTGCAAATGATACTTCCTAACACATCATTCGCAGTTGTTCCTTGTGGTTTCTAAATGTTCTTTCAGTTCCAAGGATCTTGATGATTCCAAAAGTTGTCGCAATGTGTGACTGATACATGGAGGTCGTCGTAGCTTTATTTATGTTTCAGAAATATTTAACAAGTGGTATATGCAACGCAGAGGCATTGTCAGCCACAAAATTTTTCGTCACTGTGGCATTTGAATGTAATAAGTCCCTTTAGCTTTGTAAATAAAGAACCTATCTCAACATTTCTATACTCGTTAGAGAAATGTGGGCCTCCTCCTCCACTTACAGCCCTCCTTCCCTCTCCGAATGAGCTCTCTGCGGCACTTACGACCTACGCAACCGTCCTAAACTCGCCTTTTTATGACATATGCCACTCCAAATGTTACTTCCTAACACATTATTCGCAGTTGTTCCTTGTGGGTTCTAAATGTTCTTTCAGTTCCAAGGATCTTGATGATTCCAAAAGTTGTCGCAATGTGTGACTGATACATGGAGGTCGTCGTAGCTTTATTTATGTTTCAGAAATATTTAACAAGTGGTATATGCAACGCAGAGGCATTGTCAGCCACAAAATTTTTCGTCACTGTGGCATTTGAATGTAATAAGTCCCTTTAGCTTTGTAAATAAAGAACCTATCTCAACATTTCTATACTCGTTAGAGAAATGTGGGCCTCCTCCTCCACTTACAGCCCTCCTTCCCTCTCCGAATGAGCTCTCTGCGGCACTTACGACCTACGCAACCGTCCTAAACACGCCTTTTTATGACATATGCCACTCCAAATGTTACTTCCTAACACATTATTCGCAGTTGTTCCTTGTGGGTTCTAAATTTTCTTTCAGTTCCAAGGATCTTAATGATTCCAAAAGTTGTCGCAATGTGTGACTGATACATGGAGGTCGTCGTAGCACTATTTATGTTTCAGAAATATTTAACAAGTGGTATATGCAACGCAGAGGCATTGTGAGCCACAAAATTTTTCGTCACTGTGGCATTTGAATGTAATAAGTCCCTTTAGCTTTGTAAATATAGAACCTATCTCAACATTTCTATACTCGTTAGAGAAATGTGGGCCTCCTCGTCCCCTTACAGCCCTCCTTCCCTCTCTGAATGAGCCTTCTGCGGCAATTGCGAACTTGCCAAAGTCCTAAACACGCGTTTTTATGACATATGCCACTGCAAATGATACTTCCTAACACATTATTCGCAGTTGTTCCTTGTGGGTTCTAAATTTTCTTTCAGTTCCAAGGATCTTAATGATTCCAAAAGTTGTCGCAATGTGTGACTGATACACGGTGGTCGTCGTAGCACTATTTATAATTCAGAAATATTTAACAAGTGGTATATGCAACGCAGAGGCATTGTGAGCCACAAAATGTTTCGTCACTGTGGCAGTTGAATGTAATAAGTCCCTTTAGCTTTGTAAATAAAGAACCTATCTCAACATTTCTATACTGGTTAGAGAAATGTGGGCCTCCTCCTCCTCCCCTTACAGCCCTCCTTCCCTCTCCGAATGAGCGCTCTGCGACACTTACGACCTACGCAACCGTCCTAAACACGCCTTTTTATGACATATGAAACTGCAAATGATACTTCCTAACACATTATTCGCAGTTGTTCATTGTGGGTTCTAAATTTTCTTTCAGTTCCAAGGATCTTGATGATTCCAAAAGTTGTCGCAATGTGTGACCGATACATGGAGGTCGTCGTAGCACTATTTATGTTTCAGAAATATGTAACAAGTGGTATATGCAACGCAGAGGCATTGTGAGCCACAAAATTTTTCGTCACTGTGGCATTTGAATGTAATAAGTCCCTTTAGCTTTGTAAATAAAGAACCTATGCCAACATTTCTATACTCGTTAGAGAAATGTGGGCCTCCTCCTCCCCTTACAGCCCTCCTTCCCTCTCCGAATGAGCCTTCTGCGGCAATTGCGAACTTGCCACCGTCCTAAACACGCCTTTTTATGACATATGCCACTGCTAATGATACTTCCTAACACATTATTCGCAGTTGTTCCTTGTGGGTTCTAAATTTTCTTTCAGTTCCAAGGATCTTGATGATTTTAAAAGTTGTCACAATGTGTGACTGATACATGGAGGTCGTCGTAGCACTATATATGTTTCAGAAATATTCAACAAGTGGTATATGCAACGCAGAGGCATTGTGAGCCACAAAATTTTTCGTCACTGTCGCATATGAATGTAACAAGCCCCTTTAGCTTTGTAAATAAAGAACCTATCTCATCATTTCTATACTCGTTAGAGAAATGTGGGCCTCCTCGTCCCCTTACAGCCCTCCTTCCCTCTCTGAATGAGCCTTCTGCGGCAATTGCGAAGTTGCCACCGTCCTAAACACGCCTTTTTATGACATATGCCACTGCAAATGATACTTCCTAACACATTATTCGCAGTTGTTCCTTGTGGGTTCTAAATTTTCTTTCAGTTCCAAGGATCTTGATGATTCCAAAAGTTGTCGCAACGTGTGACTGATACATGGAGGTCGTCGTAGCACTATTTATGTTTCAGAAATATTTAACAAGTGATATATGCAACGCAGAGGCATTGTGAGCCACAAAATGCTTCGTCACTGTGGCAGTTGAATGTAATAAGTCCCTTTAGCTTTGTATATAAAGAACCTATCTCAACATTTCTTTACTCGTTAGAGAAATGTGGGCCTCCTCCTCCCCTTACAGCCCTCCTTCCCTCTCCGAATGAGCTCTCTGCGGCACTTACGACCTACGCAACCGTCCTAAACACGCCTTTTTATGACATATGCCACTGCAAATGATACTTCCTAACACATTATTCGCAGTTGTTCCTTGTGGGTTCTAAATTTTCTTTCAGTTCCAAGGATCTTGATGATTCCAAAAGAGTTCGCAATGTGTGACTGATACATGGAGGTCGTCGTAGCACTATTTATCTTTCAGAAATATTTAACAAGTGGTATATGCAACGCAGAGTCATTGTGAGCCACAAAATTTTTCGCCACTGTGGCATTTGAATGTAATAAGTCCCTTTAGCTTTGTAAATAAAGAACCTATCTCAACATTTCTATACTCGTTAGAGAAATGTGGGCCTCCTCCTCCCCTTACAGCCTTCCTTCCCTCTCCGAATGAGCTCTCTGTGGCACTTACGACCTACGCAACCGTCCTAAACACGCCTTTTTATGACATATGCCACTGCAAATGATACTTCCTAACAAATTATTCGCAGTTGTTCCTTGTGGGTTCTCAATTTTCTTTCAGTTCCAAGGATCTTGATGATTCCAAAAGTTGTCGTAATGTGTGACTGATACATGGAGGTCGTCGTAGCACTATTTATGTTTCAGAAATATTTAACAAGTGGTATATGCAACGCAGAGGCATTGTGAGCCACAAAATTTTTCGTCACTGTGGCATTTGAATGTAATAAGTCCCTTTAGCTTTGTAAATAAAGAACCTATCTCAACATTTCTATACTCGTTAGAGAAATGTGGGCCTCCTCCTCCGCTTACAGCCCTCCTTCCCTCTCCGAATGAGCTCTCTGCGGTACTTACGACCTACGCAACCGTCCTAAACACGCCTTTTTATGACATATGCCACTGCAAATGATACTTCCTAACAAATTATTCGCAGTTGTTCCTTGTGGGGTCTCAATTTTCTTTCAGTTCCAAGGATCTTGATGATTCCAAAAGTTGTCGTAATGTGTGACTGATACATGGAGGTCTTCGTAGCACTATTTATGTTTAAGAAATATTTAACAAGTGGTATATGCAACGCAGAGGCATTGTGTGCCACAAAATTTTTCGTCAGTGTGGCATTTGAAAGTAATAAGTCCCTTTAGCTTTATAAATAAAGAACCTATCTCAGCATTTCTATACTCGTTAGAGAAATGTTTGCCGCCCCTCTCCCCTTACAGCCCTCCTTCCCTCGCCGAATGAGCTCTCTGCGGCACTTACGACCTACGCAACCGTCCTAAACACGTCTTTGTATGACATATGCCACTGCAAATGATACTTCTTAACACATTATTCGCAGTTGTTCCTTGTGGGTTCTAAATTTTCTTTCAGTTCCAAGGATCTTGATGATTCCAAAAGTTGTCGCAATGTGTGACTGATACATGGAGGTCGTCGTAGCACTATTTATGTTTCAGAAATATTTAACAAGTGGTATATGCAACGCAGAGGCATTGTGAGCCACAAAATTTTTCGTCACTGTGGCATTTGAATGTAATAAGTCCCTTTGGCTTTGTAAATAAAGAACCTATCCCAACATTTCTATACTGGTTAGAGAAATGTGGGCCTCCTCCTCCCCTTACAGCCCTCCTTCCCTCTCCGAATGATCTCTCTGCGGCACTTACGACCTACGCAACCGTCCTAAACACGCCTTTTTATGACATATGCCACTGCAAATGATACTTCCTAACACATTATTCGCAGTTGTTCCTTGTGGGTTCTAAATTTTCTTTCAGTTCCAAGGATCTTGATGATTCCAAAAGTTGTCGCAATGTGTGACTGATACATGGAGGTCGTCGTAGCACTATTTATGTTTCAGAAATATTTAACAAGTGGTATATGCAACGCAGAGGCATTGTGAGCCACAAAATTTTTCGTCACTGTGGCATATGAATCTAATAAGCCCCTTTAGCTTCGTAAATAAAGGACCTATCTCATCATTTCTATACTCGTTAGAGAAATGTGGGAGTCCTCCTCCCCTTACAGCCCTCCTTCTCTCTCCGAATGAGCCTTCTGCGGCAATTGCGAACTTGCCACCGTCCTAAACACGCGTTTTTATGACATATGCCACTGCAAATGATACTTCCTAACACATTATTCGCAGTTGTTCCTTGTGGGTTCTAAATTTTCTTTCAGTTCCAAGGATCTTGATGATTCCAAATGTTGTCGCAATGTGTGACTGATACATGGAGGTCGTCGTAGCACTATTTATGTTTCAGAAATATTTAACAAGTGGTATATGCAACGCAGAGGCATTGTGAGCCACAACATTTTTCGTCACTGTGGCATTTGAATGTAATAATTCCCTGTAGCTTTGTAAATAAAGAACGTATCTCAACATTTCTATACTCTTTAGAGAAATGTGGGCCTTCTCCTCCCCTTACAGCCCTCCTTCCCTCTCCGAATGAGCTCTCTCCGGCACTTACGACCTACGCAACCGTCCTAAGCACGCCCTTTTATGACATATGCCACTGCAAATGATACTTCCTAACACATCATTCGCAGTTGTTCCTTGTGGTTTCTAAATGTTCTTTCAGTTCCAAGGATCTTGATGATTCCAAAAGTTGTCGCAATGTGTGACTGATACATGGAGGTCGTCGTAGCTTTATTTATGTTTCAGAAATATTTAACAAGTGGTATATGCAACGCAGAGGCATTGTCAGCCACAAAATTTTTCGTCACTGTGGCATTTGAATGTAATAAGTCCCTTTAGCTTTGTAAATAAAGAACCTATCTCAACATTTCTATACTCGTTAGAGAAATGTGGGCCTCCTCCTCCACTTACAGCCCTCCTTCCCTCTCCGAATGAGCTCTCTGCGGCACTTACGACCTACGCAACCGTCCTAAACTCGCCTTTTTATGACATATGCCACTCCAAATGTTACTTCCTAACACATTATTCGCAGTTGTTCCTTGTGGGTTCTAAATGTTCTTTCAGTTCCAAGGATCTTGATGATTCCAAAAGTTGTCGCAATGTGTGACTGATACATGGAGGTCGTCGTAGCTTTATTTATGTTTCAGAAATATTTAACAAGTGGTATATGCAACGCAGAGGCATTGTCAGCCACAAAATTTTTCGTCACTGTGGCATTTGAATGTAATAAGTCCCTTTAGCTTTGTAAATAAAGAACCTATCTCAACATTTCTATACTCGTTAGAGAAATGTGGGCCTCCTCCTCCACTTACAGCCCTCCTTCCCTCTCCGAATGAGCTCTCTGCGGCACTTACGACCTACGCAACCGTCCTAAACACGCCTTTTTATGACATATGCCACTCCAAATGTTACTTCCTAACACATTATTCGCAGTTGTTCCTTGTGGGTTCTAAATTTTCTTTCAGTTCCAAGGATCTTAATGATTCCAAAAGTTGTCGCAATGTGTGACTGATACATGGAGGTCGTCGTAGCACTATTTATGTTTCAGAAATATTTAACAAGTGGTATATGCAACGCAGAGGCATTGTGAGCCACAAAATTTTTCGTCACTGTGGCATTTGAATGTAATAAGTCCCTTTAGCTTTGTAAATAAAGAACCTATCTCAACATTTCTATACTCGTTAGAGAAATGTGGGCCTCCTCGTCCCCTTACAGCCCTCCTTCCCTCTCTGAATGAGCCTTCTGCGGCAATTGCGAACTTGCCAAAGTCCTAAACACGCGTTTTTATGACATATGCCACTGCAAATGATACTTCCTAACACATTATTCGCAGTTGTTCCTTGTGGGTTCTAAATTTTCTTTCAGTTCCAAGGATCTTAATGATTCCAAAAGTTGTCGCAATGTGTGACTGATACACGGTGGTCGTCGTAGCACTATTTATAATTCAGAAATATTTAACAAGTGGTATATGCAACGCAGAGGCATTGTGAGCCACAAAATGTTTCGTCACTGTGGCAGTTGAATGTAATAAGTCCCTTTAGCTTTGTATATAAAAAACCTATCTCAACATTTCTATACTCGTTAGAGAAATGTGGGCCTCCTCCTCCCCTTACAGCCCTCCTTCCCTCTCCGAATGAGCTCTCTGCGGCACTTACGACCTACACAACCGTCCTAAACACGCCTTTTTATGACACATGCCACTGCAAATGTTACATCCAAACACATTATTCGCAGTTGTTCCTTGTGGGTTCTAAATGTTCTTTCAGTTCCAGGATCTTGATGATTCCAAAAGTTGTCGCAATGTGTGACTGATACATGGAGGTCGTCGTAGCTTTATTTATGTTTCAGAAATATTTAACAAGTGGTATATGCAACGCAGAGGCATTGTCAGCCACAAAATTTTTCGTCACTGTGGCATTTGAATGAAATAAGTCCCTTTAGCTTTGTAAATAAAGAACCTATCTCAACATTTCTATAGTCGTTAGAGAAATGTGGGCCTCCTCCTCCACTTACAGCCCTCCTTCCCTCTCCGAATGAGCTCTCTGCGGCACTTACGACCTACGCAACCGTCCTAAACACGCCTTTTTATGACATATGCCACTCCAAATGTTACTTCCTAACACATTATTCGCAGTTGTTCCTTGTGGGTTCTAAATGTTCTTTCAGTTCCAAGGATCTTGATGATTCCAAAAGTTGTCGCAATGTGTGACTGATACATGGAGGTCGTCGTAGCTTTATTTATGTTTCAGAAATATTTAACAGGTGGTATATGCAACGCAGAGGCATTGTCAGCCACAAAATTTTTCGTCACTGTGGCATTTGAATGTAATAAGTCCCTTTAGCTTTGTAAATAAAGAACCTATCTCAACATTTCTATACTCGTTAGAGAAATGTGGGCCTCCTCCTCCACTTACAGCCCTCCTTCCCTCTCCGAATGAGCTCTCTGCGGCACTTACGACCTACGCAACCGTCCTAAACACGCCTTTTTATGACATATGCCACTCCAAATGTTACTTCCTAACACATTATTCGCAGTTGTTCCTTCTGGGTTCTAAATTTTCTTTCAGTTCCAAGGATCTTAATGATTCCAAAAGTTGTCGCAATGTGTGACTGATACATGGAGGTCGTCGTAGCACTATTTATGTTTCAGAAATATTTAACAAGTGGTATATGCAACGCAGAGGCATTGTGAGCCACAAAATTTTTCGTCACTGTGGCATTTGAATGTAATAAGTCCCTTTAGCTTTGTAAATAAAGAACCTATCTCAACATTTCTATACTCGTTAGAGAAATGTGGGCCTCCTCGTCCCCTTACAGCCCTCCTTCCCTCTCTGAATGAGCCTTCTGCGGCAATTGCGAACTTGCCAAAGTCCTAAACACGCGTTTTTATGACATATGCCACTGCAAATGATACTTCCTAACACATTATTCGCAGTTGTTCCTTGTGGGTTCTAAATTTTCTTTCAGTTCCAAAGATCTTAATGATTCCAAAAGTTGTCGCAATGTGTGACTGATACACGGAGGTCGTCGTAGCACTATTTATAATTCAGAAATATTTAACAAGTGATATATGCAACGCAGAGGCATTGTGAGCCACAAAATGTTTCGTCACTGTGGCAGTTGAATGTAATAAGTCCCTTTAGCTTTGTATATAAAAACCTATCTCAACATTTCTATACTCGTTAGAGAAATGTGGGCCTCCTCCTCCCCTTACAGTCCTCCTTCCCTCTCCGAATGAGCTCTCTGCGGCACTTACGAAATACACAACCGTCCTAAACACGCCTTTTTATGACATATGCCACTGCAAATGTTACATCCAAACACATTATTCGCAGTTGTTCCTTGTGGGTTCTAAATGTTCTTTCAGTTCCAGGATCTTGATGATTCCAAAAGTTGTCGCAATGTGTGACTGATACATGGAGGTCGTCGTAGCTTTATTTATGTTTCAGAAATATTTAACAAGTGGTATATGCAACGCAGAGGCATTGTCAGCCACAAAATTTTTCGTCACTGTGGCATTTGAATGTAATAAGTCCCTTTAGCTTTGTAAATAAAGAACCTATCTCAACATTTCTATAGTCGTTAGAGAAATGTGGGCCTCCTCCTCCACTTACAGCCCTCCTTCCCTCTCCGAATGAGCTCTCTGCGGCACTTACGACCTACGCAACCGTCCTAAACACGCCTTTTTATGACATATGCCACTCCAAATGTTACTTCCTAACACATTATTCGCAGTTGTTCCTTGTGGGTTCTAAATGTTCTTTCAGTTCCAAGGATCTTGATGATTCCAAAAGTTGTCGCAATGTGTGACTGATACATGGAGGTCGTCGTAGCTTTATTTATGTTTCAGAAATATTTAACAGGTGGTATATGCAACGCAGAGGCATTGTCAGCCACAAAATTTTTCGTCACTGTGGCATTTGAATGTAATAAGTCCCTTTAGCTTTGTAAATAAAGAACCTATCTCAACATTTCTATACTCGTTAGAGAAATGTGGGCCTCCTCCTCCACTTACAGCCCTCCTTCCCTCTCCGAATGAGCTTTTTGCGGCACTTACGACCTACGCAACCGTCCTAAACACGCCTTTTTATGACATATGCCACTCCAAATGTTACTTCCTAACACATTATTCGCAGTTGTTCCTTGTGGGTTCTAAATTTTCTTTCAGTTCCAAGGATCTTAATGATTCCAAAAGTTGTCGCAATGTGTGACTGATACATGGAGGTCGTCGTAGCACTATTTATGTTTCAGAAATATTTAACAAGTGGTATATGCAACGCAGAGGCATTGTGAGCCACAAAATTTTTCGTCACTGTGGCATTTGAATGTAATAAGTCCCTTTAGCTTTGTAAATAAAGAACCTATCTCAACATTTCTATACTCGTTAGAGAAATGTGGGCCTCCTCGTCCCCTTACAGCCCTCCTTCCCTCTCTGAATGAGCCTTCTGCGGCAATTGCGAACTTGCCAAAGTCCTAAACACGCGTTTTTATGACATATGCCACTGCAAATGATACTTCCTAACACATTATTCGCAGTTGTTCCTTGTGGGTTCTAAATTTTCTTTCAGTTCCAAGGATCTTAATGATTCCAAAAGTTGTCGCAATGTGTGACTGATACACGGAGGTCGTCGTAGCACTATTTATAATTCAGAAATATTTAACAAGTGATATATGCAACGCAGAGGCATTGTGAGCCACAAAATGTTTCGTCACTGTGGCAGTTGAATGTAATAAGTCCCTTTAGCTTTGTATATAAAAAACCTATCTCAACATTTCTATACTCGTTAGAGAAATGTGGGCCTCCTCCTCCCCTTACAGTCCTCCTTCCCTCTCCGAATGAGCTCTCTGCGGCACTTACGAAATACACAACCGTCCTAAACACGCCTTTTTATGACATATGCCACTGCAAATGTTACATCCAAACACATTATTCGCAGTTGTTCCTTGTGGGTTCTAAATGTTCTTTCAGTTCCAGGATCTTGATGATTCCAAAAGTTGTTGCAATGTGTGACTGATACATGGAGGTCGTCGTAGCTTTATTTATGTTTCAGAAATATTTAACAAGTGGTATATGCAACGCAGAGGCATTGTCAGCCACAAAATTTTTCGTCACTGTGGCATTTGAATGTAATAAGTCCCTTTAGCTTTGTAAATAAAGAACCTATCTCAACATTTCTATAGTCGTTAGAGAAATGTGGGCCTCCTCCTCCACTTACAGCCCTCCTTCCCTCTCCGAATGAGCTCTCTGCGGCACTTACGACCTACGCAACCGTCCTAAACACGCCTTTTTATGACATATGCCACTCCAAATGTTACTTCCTAACACATTATTCGCAGTTGTTCCTTGTGGGTTCTAAATTTTCTTTCAGTTCCAAGGATCTTGATGATTCCAAAAGTTGTCGCAATGTGTGACTGATACATGGAGGTCGTCGTAGCTTTATTTATGTTTCAGAAATATTTAACAGGTGGTATATGCAACGCAGAGGCATTGTCAGCCACAAAATTTTTCGTCACTGTGGCATTTGAATGTAATAAGTCCCTTTAGCTTTGTAAATAAAGAACCTATCTCAACATTTCTATACTCGTTAGAGAAATGTGGGCCTCCTCCTCCACTTACAGCCCTCCTTCCCTCTCCGAATGAGCTCTCTGCGGCACTTGCGACCTACGCAACCGTCCTAAACACGCCTTTTTATGACATATGCCACTCCAAATGTTACTTCCTAACACATTATTCGCAGTTGTTCCTTGTGGGTTCTAAATTTTCTTTCAGTTCCAAGGATCTTAATGATTCCAAAAGTTGTCGCAATGTGTGACTGATACATGGAGGTCGTCGTAGCACTATTTATGTTTCAGAAATATTTAACAAGTGGTATATGCAACGCAGAGGCATTGTGAGCCACAAAATTTTTCGTCACTGTGGCATTTGAATGTAATAAGTCCCTTTAGCTTTGTAAATAAAGAACCTATCTCAACATTTCTATACTCGTTAGAGAAATGTGGGCCTCCTCGTCCCCTTACAGCCCTCCTTCCCTCTCTGAATGAGCCTTCTGCGGCAATTGCGAACTTGCCAAAGTCCTAAACACGCGTTTTTATGACATATGCCACTGCAAATGATACTTCCTAACACATTATTCGCAGTTGTTCCTTGTGGGTTCTAAATTTTCTTTCAGTTCCAAGGATCTTAATGATTCCAAAAGTTGTCGCAATGTGTGACTGATACATGGAGGTCGTCGTAGCACTATTTATAATTCAGAAATATTTAACAAGTGATATATGCAACGCAGAGGCATTGTGAGCCACAAAATGTTTCGTCACTGTGGCAGTTGAATGTAATAAGTCCCTTTAGCTTTGTATATAAAAAACCTATCTCAACATTTCTATACTCGTTAGAGAAATGTGGGCCTCCTCCTCCCCTTACAGCCCTCCTTCCCTCTCCGAATGAGCTCTCTGCGGCACTTACGACCTACACAACCGTCCTAAACACCCCTTTTTATGACATATGCCACTGCAAATGTTACATCCAAACACATTATTCGCAGTTGTTCCTTGTGTGTTCTAAATTTTCTTTCAGTTCCAAGGATCTTGATGATTCCAAAAGTTGTCGCAATGTGTGACTGATACATGGAGGTCGTCGTAGCACTATTTATGTTTCAGAAAAATTTAACAAGTGGTATATGCAACGCAGAGGCATTGTGAGCAACAAAATTTTTCGTCACTGTGGCATTTGAATGTAATAAGTCCCGTTAGCTTTGTAAATAAAGAACCTATCCCAACATTTCTATACTCGTTAGAGAAATGTGGGCCTCCTCCTCCCCTTACAGCCCTCCTTCCCTCTCCGAATGAGCCTTCTGCGGCAATTGCGAACTTGCCACCGTCCTAAACACGCGTTTTTATGACATATGCCACTGCAAATGATACTTCTTAACACATTATTCGCAGTTGTTCCTTGTGGGTTCTAAATTTTCTTTCAGTTCCAAGGATCTTGATGATTCCAAATGTTGTCGCAATGTGTGACTGATACATGGAGGTCGTCGTAGCACTATTTATGTTTCACAAATATTTAACAAGTGCCACCGTCCTAAACACGCGTTTTTATGACATATGCCACTGCAAATGATACTTCCTAACACATTATTCGCAGTTGTTCCTTGTGGGTTCTAAATTTTCTTTATGTTCCAAGGATCTTGATGATTCCAAATGTTGTCGCAATGTGTGACTGGTACATGGAGGTCGTCGTAGCACTATTTATGTTTCAGAAATATTTAACAAGTGGTATATGCAACGCAGAGGCATTGTGAGCCACAAAATTTTTCGTCACTGTGGCATTTGAATGTAATAATTCCCTGTAGCTTTGTAAATAAAGAACGTATCTCAACATTTCTATACTCTTTAGAGAAATGTGGGCCTTCTCCTCCCCTTACAGCCCTCCTTCCCTCTCCGAATGAGCTCTCTCCGGCACTTACGACGTACGCAACCGGTCTAAACACGCCCTTTTATGACATATGCCACTGCAAATGATACTTCCTAACACATTATTCGCAGTTGTTCCTTTTGGGTTCTAAATTTTCTTTCAGTTCCAAGGATCTTGATGATTCCAAAAGTTGTCGCAATGTGTGACCGATACATGGAGGTCGTCGTAGCACTATTTATGTTTCAGAAATATTTAACAAGTGGTATATGCAACGCAGAGGCATTGTGAGCCACAAAATTTTTCGTCACTGTGGCATTTGAATGTAATAAGTCCCTTTAGCTTTGTAAATAAAGAACCTATCTCAACATTTCTATACTGGTTAGAGAAATGTGGGCCTCCTCCTCCTCCCCTTACAGCCCTCCTTCCCTCTCCGAATGAGCGCTCTGCGACACTTACGACCTACGCAACCGTCCTAAACACGCCTTTTTATGACATATGAAACTGCAAATGATACTTCCTAACACATTATTCGCAGTTGTTCATTGTGGGTTCTAAATTTTCTTTCAGTTCCAAGGATCTTGATGATTTTAAAAGTTGTCACAATGTGTGACTGATACATGGAGGTCGTCGTAGCACTATATATGTTTCAGAAATATTCAACAAGTGGTATATGCAACGCAGAGGCATTGTGAGCCACAAAATTTTTCGTCACTGTCGCATATGAATGTAATAAGCCCCTTTAGCTTTGTAAATAAAGAACCTATCTCATCATTTCTATACTCGTTAGAGAAATGTGGGCCTCCTCGTCCCCTTACAGCCCTCCTTCCCTCTCTGAATGAGCCTTCTGCGGCAATTGCGAAGTTGCCACCGTCCTAAACACGCCTTTTTATGACATATGCCACTGCAAATGATACTTCCTAACACATTATTCGCAGTTGTTCCTTGTGGGTTCTAAATTTTCTTTCAGTTCCAGGGATCTTGATGATTCCAAAAGTTGTCGCAACGTGTGACTGATACATGGAGGTCGTCGTAGCACTATTTATGTTTCAGAAATATTTAACAAGTGATATATGCAACGCAGAGGCATTGTGAGCCACAAAATGCTTCGTCACTGTGGCAGTTGAATGTAATAACTCCCTTTAGCTTTGTATATAAAGAACCTATCTCAACATTTCTTTACTCGTTAGAGAAATGTGGGCCTCCTCCTCCCCTTACAGCCCTCCTTCCCTCTCCGAATGAGCTCTCTGCGGCACTTACGACCTACGCAACCGTCCTAAACACGCCTTTTTATGACATATGCCACTGCAAATGATACTTCCTAACACATTATTCGCAGTTGTTCCTTGTGGGTTCTAAATTTTCTTTCAGTTCCAAGGATCTTGATGATTCCAAAAGAGTTCGCAATGTGTGACTGATACATGGAGGTCGTCGTAGCACTATTTATCTTTCAGAAATATTTAACAAGTGGTATATGCAACGCAGAGTCATTGTGAGCCACAAAATTTTTCGCCACTGTGACATTTGAATGTAATAAGTCCCTTTAGCTTTGTAAATAAAGAACCTATCTCAATATTTCTATACTCGTTAGAGAAATGTGGGCCTCCTCCTCCCCTTACAGCCTTCCTTCCCTCTCCGAATGAGCTCTCTGCGGCACTTACGACCTACGCAGCCGTCCTAAACACGCCTTTTTATGACATATGCCACTGCAAATGATACTTCCTAACAAATTATTCGCAGTTGTTCCTTGTGGGTTCTCAATTTTCTTTCAGTTCCAAGGATCTTGATGATTCCAAAAGTTGTCGTAATGTGTGACTGATACATGGAGGTCGTCGTAGCACTATTTATGTTTCAGAAATATTTAACAAGTGGTATATGCAACGCAGAGGCATTGTGAGCCACAAAATTTTTCGTCACTGTGGCATTTGAATGTAATAAGTCCCTTTAGCTTTGTAAATAAAGAACCTATCTCAACATTTCTATACTCGTTAGAGAAATGTGGGCCTCCTCCTCCGCTTACAGCCCTCCTTCCCTCTCCGAATGAGCTCTCTGCGGTACTTACGACCTACGCAACCGCCCTAAACACGCCTTTTTATGACATATGCCACTGCAAATGTTACTTCCTAACACATTATTCGCAGTTGTTCCTTGTGTGTTCTAAATTTTCTTTCAGTTCCAAGGATCTTGACGATTCCAAAAGTTTTCGCAATGTGTGACTGATACATAGAGGTCGTCGTAGCACTATTTATGTTTCAGAAATATTTAACAAGTGGTATATGCAACGCAGAGGCATTGTGAGCCAAAAAATTTTTCGTCACTGTGGCAGTTGAATGTAATAAGTCCCTTTAGCTTTGTATATAAAGAACCTATCTCAACATTTCTACACTCGTTAGAGAAGTGTGGGCCTCCTCCTCCCCTTACAGCCCTCCTTCCCTCTCCGAATGAGCTCTCTGCGGCACTTACGACCTACGCAACCGTCCTAAACACGCCTTTTTATGAAATATGTCACTGCAAATGATACTTCCTAACACATTATTCGCAGTTGTTCCTTGTGGGTTCTAAATTTTCTTTCAGTTCCAAGGATCTTGATGATTGCAAAAGTTGTCGCAATTTGTGACTGATACATGGAGGTCGTCGTAGCTCTATTTATGTTTCAGAAATATTTAACAAGTGGTATATGCAACGCAGAGGCATTGTGAGCCACAAAATTTTTCGTCACTGTGGCATTTGAATGTAATAAGTCCCTTTAGCTTTGTAAATAAAGAACCTATCTCAACATTTCTATACTCGTTAGAGAAATGTGGGCCTCCTCCTCCCCTTACAGCCCTCCTTCCATCACCGAATGAGCCTTCTGCGGCAATTGCGAACTTGCCACAGTCCTAAACACGCCTTTTTATGACATATGCCACTGCAAATGATACTTCCTAACACATTATTCGCAGTTGTTCCTTGTGGGTTCTAAATTTTCTTTCAGTTCCAAGGATCTTGATGATTCCAAAAGAGTTCGCAATGTGTGACTGATACATGGAGGTCGTCGTAGCACTATTTATGTTTCAGAAATATTTAACAAGTGGTATATGCAACGCAGAGTCATTGTGAGCCACAAAATTTTTCGTCACTGTGGCATTTAAATGTAATAAGTCCCTTTAGCTTTGTAAATAAAGAACCTATCTCAACATTTCTATACCCGTTAGAGAAATGTGGGCCTCCTCCTCCCCTTACAGCCCTCCTTCCCTCTCCGAATGAGCTCTCAGCGGCACTTACGACCTACGCAACCGTCCTAAACACGCCTTTTTATGACATATTCCACTGCAAATGTTACTTCCTAACAAATTATTCGCAGTTGTTCCTTGTGGGTTCTAAATTTTCTTTCAGTTCCAAGGATCTTGATGATTCGAAAAGTTGTCGTAATGTGTGACTGATACATGGAGGTCGTCGTAGCACTATTTATGTTTCAGAAATATTTAACAAGTGGTATATGCAACGCAGAGGCATTGTGAGCCACAAAATTTTTCGTCACTGTGACATTTGAAGGTAATAAGTCCCTTTAGCTTTGTAAATAAAGAACCTATCTCAACATTTCTATACTCGTTAGAGAAATGTGGGCCTCCTCCTCCCCTTACAGCCCTCCTTCCCTCTCCGAATGAGCTCTCTGCGACACTTACGACATACGCAACCGTCCTAAACACGCCTTTTTATGACATATGCCACTGCAAATGATACTTCCTAACACATTATTCGCAGTTGTTCCTTGTGGGTTCTACATTTTCTTTCAGTTCCAAGGATCTTGATGATTCCAACTGTTGTCGCAATGTGTGACTGATACATGGAGGTCGTCGTAGCACTATTTATGTTTCAGAAATATTTAACAAGTGGTATATGCAACGCAGAGGCATTGTGAGCAAAAAAATTTTTCGTCAGTGTGGCATTTGAAAGTAATAAGTCCCCTTAGCTTTGTAAATTAAGAACCTATCTCAGCATTTCTATACTCGTTAGAGAAATGTGGGCCTCCTCCTCCCCTTACAGCCCTCCTTCCCTCTCCGAATGAGCCTTCTGCGGCAATTGCGAACTTGCCACCGTCCTAACCACGCGTTTTTATGACATATGCCACTGCAAATGATACTTCCTAACACATTATTCGCAAATGTTCCTTGTGGGTTCTAAATTTTCTTTCCGTTCCAAGGATCTTGATGATTCCAAATGTTGTCGCAATGTGTGACTGATACATTGAGGTCGTCGTAGCACTATTTATGTTTCAGAAATATTTAACAAGTGGTATATGCAACGCAGAGGCATTGTGAGCCACAAAATGCTTCGTCACTGTGGCAGTTGAATGTAATAAGTCCCTTTAGCTTTGTATATAAAGAACCTATCTCAACATTTCTTTACTCGTTAGAGAAATGTGGGCCTCCTCCTCCCCTTACAGCCCTCCTTCCCTTTCCGAATGAGCTCTCTGCGGCACTTACGACCTACGCAACCATCCTAAACACGCCTTTTTATGACATATGCCACTGCAAATGATACTTCCTAACACATTATTCGCAGTTGTTCCTTGTGGGTTCTAAATTTTCTTTCAGTTCCAAGGATCTTGATGATTCCAAAAGAGTTCGCAATGTGTGACTGATACATGGAGGTCGTCGTAGCACTATTTATCTTTCAGAAATATTTAACAAGTGGTATATGCAACGCAGAGTCATTGTGAGCCACAAAATTTTTCGCCACTGTGGCATTTGAATGTAATAAGTCCCTTTAGCTTTGTAAATAAAGAACCTATCTCAACATTTCTATACTCGTTAGAGAAATGTGGGCCTCCTCCTCCCCTTACAGCCTTCCTTCCCTCTCCGAATGAGCTCTCTGCGGCACTTACGACCTACGCAACCGTCCTAAACACGCCTTTTTATGACATATGCCACTGCAAATGATACTTCCTAACAAATTATTCGCAGTTGTTCCTTGTGGGTTCTCAATTTTCTTTCAGTTCCAAGGATCTTGATGATTCCAAAAGTTGTCGTAATGTGTGACTGATACATGGAGGTCGTCGTAGCACTATTTATGTTTCAGAAATATTTAACAAGTGGTATATGCAACGCAGAGGCATTGTGAGCCACAAAATTTTTCGTCACTGTGGCATTTGAATGTAATAAGTCCCTTTAGCTTTGTAAATAAAGAACCTATCTCAACATTTCTATACTCGTTAGAGAAATGTGGGCCTCCTCCTCCGCTTACAGCCCTCCTTCCCTCTCCGAATGAGCTCTCTGCGGTACTTACGACCTACGCAACCGCCCTAAACACGCCTTTTTATGACATATGCCACTGCAAATGTTACTTCCTAACACATTATTCGCAGTTGTTCCTTGTGTGTTCTAAATTTTCTTTCAGTTCCAAGGATCTTGACGATTCCAAAAGTTTTCGCAATGTGTGACTGATACATAGAGGTCGTCGTAGCACTATTTATGTTTCAGAAATATTTAACAAGTGGTATATGCAACGCAGAGGCATTGTGAGCCACAAAATTTTTCGTCACTGTGGCAGTTGAATGTAATAAGTCCCTTTAGCTTTGTATATAAAGAACCTATCTCAACATTTCTACACTCGTTAGAGAAGTGTGGGCCTCCTCCTCCCCTTACAGCCCTCCTTCCCTCTCCGAATGAGCTCTCTGCGGCACTTACGACCTACGCAACCGTCCTAAACACGCCTTTTTATGAAATATGTCACTGCAAATGATACTTCCTAACACATTATTCGCAGTTGTTCCTTGTGGGTTCTAAATTTTCTTTCAGTTCCAAGGATCTTGATGATTGCAAAAGTTGTCGCAATTTGTGACTGATACATGGAGGTCGTCGTAGCTCTATTTATGTTTCAGAAATATTTAACAAGTGGTATATGCAACGCAGAGGCATTGTGAGCCACAAAATTTTTCGTCACTGTTTCATTTGAATGTAATAAGTCCCTTTAGCTTTGTAAATAAAGAACCTATCTCAACATTTCTATACTCGTTAGAGAAATGTGGGCCTCCTCCTCCCCTTACAGCCCTCCTTCCATCACCGAATGAGCCTTCTGCGGCAATTGCGAACTTGCCACCGTCCTAAACACGCCTTTTTATGACATATGCCACTGCAAATGATACTTCCTAACACATTTTTCGCAGTTGTTCCTTGTGGGTTCTAAATTTTCTTTCAGTTCCAAGGATCTTGATGATTCCAAAAGAGTTCGCAATGTGTGACTGATACATGGTGGTCGTCGTAGCACTATTTATGTTTCAGAAATATTTAACAAGTGGTATATGCAACGCAGAGTCATTGTGAGCCACAAAATTTTTCGTCACTGTGGCATTTAAATGTAATAAGTCCCTTTAGCTTTGTAAATAAAGAACCTATCTCAACATTTCTATACCCGTTAGAGAAATGTGGGCCTCCTCCTCCCCTTACAGCCCTCCTTCCCTCTCCGAATGAGCTCTCAGCGGCACTTACGACCTACGCAACCGTCCTAAACACGCCTTTTTATGACATATTCCACTGCAAATGTTACTTCCTAACAAATTATTCGCAGTTGTTCCTTGTGGGTTCTAAATTTTCTTTCAGTTCCAAGGATCTTGATGATTCGAAAAGTTGTCGTAATGTGTGACTGATACATGGAGGTCGTCGTAGCACTATTTATGTTTCAGAAATATTTAACAAGTGGTATATGCAACGCAGAGGCATTGTGAGCCACAAAATTTTTCGTCACTGTGACATTTGAAGGTAATAAGTCCCTTTAGCTTTGTAAATAAAGAACCTATCTCAACATTTCTATACTCGTTAGAGAAATGTGGGCCTCCTCCTCCCCTTACAACCCTCCTTCCCTCTCCGAATGAGCTCTCTGCGACACTTACGACATACGCAACCGTCCTAAACACGCCTTTTTATGACATATGCCACTGCAAATGATACTTCCTAACACATTATTCGCAGTTGTTCCTTGTGGGTTCTACATTTTCTTTCAGTTCCAAGGATCTTGATGATTCCAACTGTTGTCGCAATGTGTGACTGATACATGGAGGTCGTCGTAGCACTATTTATGTTTCAGAAATATTTAACAAGTGGTATATGCAACGCAGAGGCATTGTGAGCAAAAAAATTTTTCGTCAGTGTGGCATTTGAAAGTAATAAGTCCCCTTAGCTTTGTAAATTAAGAACCTATCTCAGCATTTCTATACTCGTTAGAGAAATGTGGGCCTCCTCCTCCCCTTACAGCCCTCCTTCCCTCTCCGAATGAGCCTTCTGCGGCAATTGCGAACTTGCCACCGTCCTAACCACGCGTTTTTATGACATATGCCACTGCAAATGATACTTCCTAACACATTATTCGCAAATGTTCCTTGTGGGTTATAAATTTTCTTTCCGTTCCAAGGATCTTGATGATTCCAAATGTTGTCGCAATGTGTGACTGATACATTGAGGTCGTCGTAGCACTATTTATGTTTCAGAAATATTTAACAAGTGGTATATGCAACGCAGAGGCATTGTGAGCCACAAAATTTTTCGTCACTGTGGCATTTGAATGTAATAATTCCCTGTAGCTTTGTAAATAAAGAACGTATCTCAACATTTCTATACTCGTTAGAGAAATGTGGGCCACCTCCTCCCCTTACAGCCCTCCTTCCCTCTCCGAATGAGCTCTCTGCGGCACTTACGACCTACGCAACCGTCCTAAACACGTCTTTTTATGACATATGCAACTGCAAATGTTACTTCCTAACACATTATTCGCAGTTGTTCCTTGTGGGTTCTAATTTTTCTTTCAGTTCCAAGGATCTTGATGATTCCAACAGTTGTCGCAATGTGTGACTGATACATGGAGGTCGTCGTAGCACTATTTATGTTTCAGAAATATTTAACTAGTGGTATATGCAACGCAGAGGCATTGTGAGCAACAAAATTTTTCGTCAGTGTGGCATTTGAAAGTAATAAGTCCCTTTAGCTTTGTAAAAAAAGAACCTATCTCAGCATTTCTATACTCGTTAGAGAAATGTTTGCCGCCCCTCTCCCCTTACAGCCCTCCTTCCCTCTCCGAATGAGCTCTTTGCGGCACTTACGACCTACGCAACCGTCCTAAACACGTCTTTGTATGACATATGCCACTGCAAATGATACTTCTTAACACATTATTCACAGTTCTTCCTTGTGGGTTCTAAATTTTCTTTCAGTTCCAAGGATCTTGATGATTCCAAAGGTTGTCGCAATGTGTGACTGATACATGGAGGTCGTCGTAGCACTATTTATGTTTCAGAAATATTTAACAAGTGGTATATGCAACGCAGAGGCATTGTAAGCCACAACATTTTTCGTCACTGTGGCATTTGAATGTAATAAGTCCCTTTAGCTTTGTAAATAAAGAACCTATCTCAACATTTCTATACTCGTTAGAGAAATGTGGGCCTCCTCCTTCCCTTACAGCCCTCCTTCCCTCTCCGAATGAGCGCTCTGCGACACTTACGACCTACGCAACCGTCCTAAACAAGCCTTTTTATGACATCTGAAACTGCAAATGATACTTCCTAACACATTATTCGCAGTTGTTCCTTGTGGGTTCTAAATTTTCTTTCAGTTCCAAGGATCTTGATGATTCCAAAACTTGTCGCAATGTGTGACTGATACATGGAGGTCGTCGTAGCACTATTTATGTTTCAGAAATATTTAACAGGTGGTATATGCAACGCAGAGGAATTGTGAGCCACAAAAATTTTCGTCACTGTGGCATTTGAATGTAATAAGTCCCTTTAGCTTTGTAAATAAAGAACCTATCCCAACATTTCTATACTCGTTAGAGAAATGTGGGCCTCCTCGTCCCCTTACAGCCCTCCTTCCCTCTCTGAATGAGCCTTCTGCGGCAATTGCGAACTTGCCACCGTCCTAAACACGCCTTTTTATGACATATGCCACTGCAAATGATACTTCCTAACACATTATTCGCAGTTGTTCCTTGTGGGTTCTAAATTTTCTTTCAGTTCCAAGGATCTTGATGATTCCAAAAGTTGTCGCAATGTGTGACTGATACATGGAGGTCGTCGTAGCACTATTTATGTTTCAGAAATATTTAACAAGTGATATATGCAACGCAGAGGCATTGTGAGCCACAAAATGCTTCGTCACTGTGGCAGTTGAATGTAATAAGTCCCTTTAGCTTTTTAAATAAAGAACCTATCTCAACATTTCTATACTCGTTAGAGAAATGTGGGCCTCCTCCTCCACTTACAGCCCTCCTTCCCTCTCCGAATGAGCTCTCTGCGGTACTTACGTCCTACGCAACCGTCCTAAACACGCCTTTTTATGACATATGCCACTGCAAATGTTACTTCCTAACACATTATTCGCAGTTGTTCCTTGTGGGTTCTAAATTTTCTTTCAGTTCCAAGGATCTTGATGATTCCAAAAGTTTTCGCAATGTGTGACTGATACATGGAGGTCGTCGTAGCACTATTTATGTTTCAGAAATATTTAACAAGTGGTATATGCAACGCAGAGTCATTGTGAGCCAGAAAATTTTTCGTCACTGTGGCATTTAAATGTAATAAGTCCCTTTAGCTTTGTAAATAAATAACCTATCCCAACATTTCTATACTCGTTACAGAAATGTGGGCCTCCTCCTCCCCTTACAGCCCTCCTTCCCTCTCCGAATGAGCTCTCTGCGGCACTTACGACCTACGCAACCGTCCTAAACACGCCCTTTTATGACATATGCCACTGCAAATGATACTTCCTAACAAATTATTCGCAGTTGTTCTTTGTGGGTTCTCAATTTTCTTTCAGTTCCAAGGATCTTGATGATTCCAAAAGTTTTCGCAATGTGTGACTGATACATGGAGGTCGTCGTAGCACTATTTATGTTTCAGAAATATTTAACAAGTGGTATATGCAACGCAGAGGCATTGTGGGCCACAAAATTTTTCGTCACTGTGGCATTTGAATGTAATAAGTCCCTTTAGCTTTGTAAATAAAGAACCTATCTCAACATTACTATACTCGTTAGAGAAATGTGAGCCTCCTCCTCCCCTTACAGCCCTCCTTCCCTCTCCGAATGAGTCTTCTGCGGCAATTGCGAACTTGCCACCGTCCTAAACACGCCTCTTTATGACATATGCCACTGCAAATGATACTACCTAACACATTATTCGCAGTTGTTCCTTGTGGGTTCTAAATTTTCTTTCAGTTCCAAGGATCTTGATGATTCCAAAAGAGTTCGCAATGTGTGACTGATACATGGAGGTCGTCGTAGCACTATTTATGTTTCAGAAATATTTAACAAGTGGTATAGGCAACGCAGAGTCATTGTGAGCCACAAAATTTTTCGTCACTGTGGCATTTGAATGTAATAAGTCCCTTTAGCTTTGTAAATAAAGAACCTATCTCAACTTTTCTATACCCGTTAGAGAAATGTGGGCCTCCTCCTCCCCTTACAGCCCTCCTTTCCTCTCCGAATGAGCTCTCAGCGGCACTTACGACCTACGCAACCGTCCTAAACACGCCTTTTTATGACATATGCCACTGCAAATGTTACTTCCTAACAAATTATTCGCAGTTGTTCCTTGTGGGTTCTAAATTTTCTTTCAGTTCCAAGGATCTTGATGATTCGAAAAGTTGTCGTAATGTGTGACTGATACATGGAGGTCGTCGTAGCACTATTTATGTTTCAGAAATATTTAACAAGTGGTATATGCAACGCAGAGGCATTGTGAGCCACAATGCTTTCGTCACTGTGACATTTGAAGGTAATAAGTCCTTTTAGCTTTGTAAATAAAGAACCTATCTCAACATTTCTATACTCGTTAGAGAAATGTGGGCCTCCTCCTCCCCTTACAGCCCTCCTTCCCTCTCCGAATGAGCTCTCTGCGACACTTACGACATACGCAACCGTCCTAAACACGCCTTTTTATGACATATGCCACTGCAAATGATACTTCCTAACACATTATTCGCAGTTGTTCCTTGTGGGTTCTAAATTTTCTTTCAGTTCCAAGGATCTTGATGATTCCAACTGTTGTCGCAATGTGTGACTGATACATGGAGGTCGTCGTAGCACTATTTATGTTTCAGAAATATTTAACAAGTGGTATATGCAACGCAGAGGCATTGTGAGCAAAAAAATTTTTCGTCAGTGTGGCATTTGAAAGTGATAAGTCCCTTTAGCTTTGTAAATTAAGAACCTATCTCAGCATTTCTATACTCGTTAGAGAAATGTGGGCCTCCTCCTCCCCTTACAGCCCTCCTTCCCTCTCCGAATGAGCCTTCTGCGGCAATTGCGAACTTGCCACCGTCCTAAACACGCGTTTTTATGACATATGCCACTGCAAATGATACTTCCTAACACATTATTCGCAGTTGTTCCTTGTGAGTTTTAAATTTTCTTTCAGTTCCAAGGATCTTGATGATTCCAAATGTTGTCGCAATGTGTGACTGATACATGGAGGTCGTCGTAGCACTATTTATGTTTCAGAAATATTTAACAAGTGGTATATGCAACGCAGAGTCATTGTGAGCCACAAAATTTTTCGCCACTGTGGCATTTGAATGTAATAAGTCCCTTTAGCTTTGTATATAAAGAACCTATCTCAACATTTCTATACTCGTTAGAGAAATGTGGGCCTCCTCCTCCCCTTACAGCCCTCCTTCCCTCTCCGAATGAGCACTCTGCGGCACTTACGACCTACGCAACCGTCCTAAACACGCCTTTTTATGACATATGCCACTGCAAATGATACTTCCTAACAAATTATTCGCAGTTGTTCCTTGTGGGTTCTCAATTTTCTTTCAGTTCCAAGGATCTTGATGATTCCAAAAGTTGTCGTAATGTGTGACTGATACATGGAGGTCGTCGTAGCACTATTTATGTTTCAGAAATATTTAACAAGTGGTATATGCAACGCAGAGGCATTGCGAGCCACAAAATTTTTCGTCACTGTGGCATTTGAATGTAATAAGTCCCTTTAGCTTTGTAAATAAAGAACCTATCTCAACATTTCTATACTCGTTAGAGAATTGTGGGCCTCCTCCTCCACTTACAGCCCTCCTTCCCTCTCCGAATGAGCTCTCTTGGGTACTTACGACCTACGCAACCGTCCTAAACACGCCTTTTTATGACATATGCCACTGCAAATGTTACTTCCTAACACACTATTCGCAGTTGTCCCTTGTGGGTTCTAAATATTCTTTCAGTTCCAAGGACCTTGATGATTCCAAATGTTGTCGCAATGTGTGACTGATACATGGAGGTCGTCGTAGCACTATTTATGTTCCAGAAATATTTAACAAGTGGTATATGCAACGCAGAGTCATTGTGAGCCACAAAATTTTTCGTCACTGTGGCATTTGAATGTAATAAGTCCCTTTAGCTTTGTAAATAAAGAACCTATCTCAACATTTCTATACTCGTTAGAGAAATGTGGGCCTCCTCCTCTCCTTACAGCCTTCCTTCCCTCTCCGAATGAGCTCTCTGCGGCACTTACGACCTAGGCAACCGTCCTAAACACGCCTTTTTATGACATATGCCACTGCAAATGATACTTCCTAACAAATTATTCGCAGTTGTTCCTTGTGGGTTCTCAATTTTCTTTCATTTCCAAGGATCTTGATGATTCCTAAAGTTGTCGTAATGTGTGACTGATACATGGAGGTCGTCGTAGCACTATTTATGTTTCAGAAATATTTAACAAGTGGTATATGCAACGCAGAGGCATTGTGAGCCACAAAATTTTTCGTCACTGTGGCATTTGAATGTAATAAGTCCCTTTAGCTTTTTAAATAAAGAACCTATCTCAACATTTCTATACTCGTTAGAGAAATGTGGGCCTCCTCCTCCACTTACAGCCCTCCTTCCCTCTCCGAATGAGCTCTCTGCGGTACTTACGACCTACGCAACCGTCCTAAACACGCCTTTTTATGACATATGCCACTGCAAATGTTACTTCCTAACACATTATTCGCAGTTGTTCCTTGTGGGTTCTAAATTTTCTTTCAGTTCCAAGGATCTTGATGATTCCAAAAGTTTTCGCAATGTGTGACTGATACATGGAGGTCGTCGTAGCACTATTTATGTTTCAGAAATATTTAACAAGTGGTATATGCAACGCAGAGGCATTGTGAGCCACAACATTTTTCGTCACTGTGGCAGTTGAATGTAATAAGTCCATTTAGCTTTGTATATAAAGAACCTATCTCAACATTTCTACACTCGTTAGAGAAGTGTGGGCCTCCTCCTCCCCTTACAGCCCTCCTTCCCTCTCCGAATGAGCTCTCTGCGGCACTTACGACCTACGCAACCGTCCTAAACACGCCTTTTTATGACATATGCCACTGCAAATGTTACTTCCTAACAAATTATTCGCAGTTGTTCCTTGTGGGTTCTAAATTTTCTTTCAGTTCCAAGGATCTTGATGATTCGAAAAGTTGTCGTAATGTGTGACTGATACATGGAGGTCGTCGTAGCACTATTTATGTTTCAGAAATATTTAACAAGTGGTATATGCAACGCAGAGGCATTGTGAGCAAAAAAATTTTTCGTCAGTGTGGCATTTGAAAGTGATAAGTCCCTTTAGCTTTGTAAATTAAGAACCTATCTCAACATTTCTATACTCTTTAGAGAAATGTGGGCCTCCTCCTCCCCTTACAGCCCTCCTTCCCTCTCCGAATGAGCTCTCTGCGGCACTTACGACCTACGCAACCGTCCTAAACACGCCTTTTTATGACATATGCAACTGCAAATGTTACTTCCTAACACATTATTCGCAGTTGTTCCTTGTGGGTTCTAAATTTTCTTTCAGTTCCAAGGATCTTGATGATCCCAAAAGTTGTCGCAATGTGTGACTGATACATGGAGGTCGTCGTAGCACTATTTATGTTTCAGAAATATTTAACAAGTGGTATATGCAACGCAGAGGCATTGTGAGCCACAAAATTTTTCGTCACTGTGACAATTGAATGTAATAGGTCCCTTTAGCTTTGTAAATAAAGAACCTATCTCAACATTTCTATACTCGTTAGAGAAATGTGGGCCTCCTCGTCCCCTTACAGCCCTCCTTCCCTCTCTGAATGAGCCTTCTGCGGCAATTGCGAACATGCCACCGTCCTAAACACGCGTTCTTATGACATATGCCACTGCAAATGTTACTTCGTAACAAATTATTCGCAGTTGTTCCTTGTGGGTTCTCAATTTTCTTTCAGTTCCAAGGATCTTGATGATTCCAAACGTTGTCATAATGTGTGACTGATACATGGAGGTCGTCGTAGCACTATTTATGTTTCAGAAATATTTAACAAGTGGTATATGCAACGCAGAGGCATTGTGAGCCACAAAATTTTTCGTCACTGTGACATTTGAATGTAATAAGTCCCTTTAGCTTTGTAAATAAAGAACCTATCTCAACATTTCTATACTCGTTAGAGAAATGTGGGCCTCCTCCTCCCCTTACAGCCCTCCTTCCCTCTCCGAATGAGCTCTCTGCGACACTTACGACATACGCAACCGTCCTAAACACGCCTTTCTATGACATATGCCACTGCAAATGATACTTCCCAACACATTATTCGCAGTTGTTCCTTGTGGGTTCTAAATTTTCTTTCAGTTCCAAGGATCTTGATGATTCCAACAGTTGTCGCAATGTGTGACTGATACATGGAGGTCGTCGTAGCACTATTTATGTTTCAGAAATATTTAACAAGTGGTATATGCAACGCAGAGGCATTGTGAGCAACAAAATTTTTCGTCAGTGTGGCATTTGAAAGTAATAAGTCCCTTTAGATTTGTAAATAAAGAACCTATCTCAGCATTTCTATACTCGTTAGAGAAATGTTTGCCGCCCCTCTCCCCTTACAGCCCTCCTTCCCTCTCCGAATGAGCTCTCTGCTTCACTTACGACCTACGCAACCGTCCTAAACACGTCTTTGTATGACATATGCCACTGCAAATGATACTTCCTAACACATTATTCGCAGTTGTTCCTTGTGGGTTCTAAATTTTCTTTCAGTTGCAAGGATCTTGATGATTCCAAAAGTTGTCGCAATGTGTGACAGATACATCGAGGTCGTCGTAGCACTATTTATGGTTCAGAAATATTTAACAAGTGGTATATGCAACGTAGAGGCATTGTGAGCAACAAAATTTTTCGTCACTGTGGCATATTAATGTAATAAGTCCCTTTTGATTTGTAAATAAAGAACCTATCTCATCATTTCTATACTCGTTAGAGAAATGTGGGCCTCTTCCTCCCCTCACAGCACTTCTTCCCTCTCCGAATGAGCTCTCTCCGGCACTTACGACCTACGCAACCGTCCTAAACACGCCTTTTTATGACATATGCCACTGCAAATGATACTTCCTAACACATTATTCGCAGTTGTTCCTTGTGGGTTCTAAATTTTCTTTCAGTTCCAAGGATCTTGGTGATTCCAAAAGTTGTCGCAATGTGTGACTGATACATGGAGATTGTCGTAGCACTATTTATGTTTCAGAAATATTTAACAAGTGGTATATGCAACGCAGAGGCATTGCGAGCCACAAAATTTTTCGTCACTGTGGCATTTCAATGTAATAAATCCCTTTAGCTTTGTAAACAAGGAACTTATCTCAACATTTCTATACTCGTTAGAGAAATGTGGGCCTCCTCCTCCCTTACAGCCCTCCTTCCCTCTCCGAATGAGCTCTCTGCGACACTTACGACATACGCAACCGTCCTAAACACGACTTTTTATGACATATGCCACTGCAAATGATACTTCCCAACACATTATTCGCAGTTGTTCCTTGTGGGTTCTAAATTTTCTTTCAGTTCCAAGGATCCTGATGATTCCAAATGTTGTCGCAATGTGTGACTGATACATGGAGGTCGTCGTAGCACTATTTATGTTTCAGAAATATTTAACAAGTGGTATATGCAACGCAGAGGCATTGTGTGCCACAAAATTTTTCGTCACTGTGGCATTTGAATGTAATAAGTCCCTGTAGCTTTGTAAATAAAGAGCCTATCTCAACATTTCTATACTCTTTAGAGAAATGTGGGCCTTCTCCTCCCCTTACAGCCCTCCTTCCCTCTCCGAATGAGCTCTCTGCGACACTTACGACATACGCAACCGTCCTAAACACGACTTTTTATGACATATGCCACTGCAAATGATACTTCCCAACACATTATTCGCAGTTGTTCCTTGTGGGTTCTAAATTTTCTTTCAGTTCCAAGGATCCTGATGATTCCAAATGTTGTCGCAATGTGTGACTGATACATGGAGGTCGTCGTAGCACTATTTATGTTTCAGAAATATTTAACAAGTGGTATATGCAACGCAGAGGCATTGTGAGCCACAAAATTTTTCATCACTGTGGCATTTGAATGTAATAAGTCCCTTTAGATTTGTAAATAAAGAACCTATCTCAACATTTCTATACTCGTTAGAGAAATGTGGGCCTCCTCCACCCCTTACAGCCCTCCTTCCCTTTCCGAATGAGCTCTCTGCGGCACTTTCGACCTACGCAACCGTCTTAAACACGCGTTTTTATGACATATGTCACTGCCAATGATACTTCCTAACACATTATTCGCAGTTGTTCCTTGTGGGTTCTAAATTTTCTTTCAGTTCCAAGGATCTTGATGATTCCAAAACATGTCGCAATGTGTGACTGATACATGGAGGTCGTCGTAGCACTATTTATGTTTCAGAAATATTTAACAAGTGGTATATGCAACGCAGAGGCATTGTGAGCAACAAAATTTTTCGTCAGTGTGGCATTTGAAAGTAATAAGTCCCTTTAGATTTGTAAATAAAGAACCTATCTCAGCATTTCTATACTCGTTAGAGAAATGTTTGCCGCCCCTCTCCCCTTACAGCCCTCCTTCCCTCTCCGAATGAGCTCTCTGCTTCACTTACGACCTACGCAACCGTCCTAAACACGTCTTTGTTCGACATATGCCACTGCAAATGATACTTCCTAACACATTATTCGCAGTTGTTCCTTGTGGGTTCTAAATTTTCTTTCAGTTGCAAGGATCTTGATGATTCCAAAAGTTGTCGCAATGTGTGACTGATACATCGAGGTCGTCGTAGCACTATTTATGGTTCAGAAATATTTAACAAGTGGTATATGCAACGTAGAGGCATTGTGAGCCACAAAATTTTTCGTCACTGTGGCATATGAATGTAATAAGTCCCTTTTGATTTGTAAATAAAGAACCTATCTCATCATTTCTATACTCGTTAGAGAAATGTGGGCCTCTTCCTCCCCTCACAGCACTCCTTCCCTCTCCGAATGAGCTCTCTCCGGCACTTACGACCTACGCAACCGTCGTAAACACGCCTTTTTATGACATATGCCACTGCAAATGATACTTCCTAACACATTATTCGCAGTTGCTCCTTGTGGGTTCTAAATTTTCTTTCAGTTCCAAGGATCTTGGTGATTCCAAAAGTTGTCGCAATGTGTGACTGATACATGGAGATTGTCGTAGCACTATTTATGTTTCAGAAATATTTAACAAGTGGTATATGCAACGCAGAGGCATTGTGAGCCACAAAATTTTTCGTCACTGTGGCATTTCAATGTAATAAATCCCTTTAGCTTTGTAAACAAGGAACTTATCTCAACATTTCTATACTCGTTAGAGAAATGTGGGCCTCCTCCTCCCCTTACAGCCCTCCCTCCCTCTCCGAATGAGCTCTCTGCGGCACTTACGATACGCAACCGTTCTAAACACGCCTTTTTATGACATATGCCACTGCAAATGATACTTCCTAACACATTATTCGCAGTTGTTCCTTGTGGGTTCTAAATTTTCTTTCAGTTCCAAGGATCTTGATGATTCCAAACTATGTCGTAATGTGTGACTGATACATGGAGGTCGTCGTAGCACTATTTATGTTTCAGAAATATTTAACAAGTGGTATATGCAACGCAGAGGCATTGTGAGCCACAAAATTTTTCGTCACTGTGACATTTGAATGTAATAAGTCCCTTTAGCTTTGTAAATAAAGAACCTATCTCAACATTTCTATACTCGTTAGAGAAATGTGGGCCTCCTCCTCCCTTACAGCCCTCCTTCCCTCTCCGAATGAGCTCTCTGCGACACTTACGACATACGCAACCGTCCTAAACACGACTTTTTATGACATATGCCACTGCAAATGATACTTCCCAACACATTATTCGCAGTTGTTCCTTGTGGGTTCTAAATTTTCTTTCAGTTCCAAGGATCTTGATGATTCCAACAGTTGTCGCAATGTGTGACTGATACATGGAGGTCGTCGTAGCACTATTTATGTTTCAGAAATATTTAACAAGTGGTATATGCAACGCAGAGGCATTGTGAGCAACAAACTTTTTCGTCAGTGTGGCATTTGAAAGTAATAAGTCCCTTTAGCTTTGTAAATAAAGAACCTATCTCAGCATTTCTATACTCGTTAGAGAAATGTTTGCCGCCCCTCTCCCCTTACAGCCCTCCTTCCCTCTCCGAATGAGCTCTCTGCTTCACTTACGACCTACGCAACCGTCCTAAACACGTCTTTGTATGACATATGCCACTGCAAATGATACTTCCTAACACATTATTCGCAGTTGTTCCTTGTGGGTTCTAAATTTTCTTTCAGTTGCAAGGATCTTGATGATTCCAAAAGTTGTCGCAATGTGTGACTGATACATCGAGGTCGTCGTAGCACTATTTATGGTTCAGAAATATTTAACAAGTGGTATATGCAACGCAGAGGCATTGTGAGCCACGAAATTTTTCGTCACTGTGGCATATGAATGTAATAAGTCCCTTTAGCTTTGTAAATAAAGAACCTATCTCATCATTTCCATACTCGTTAGAGAAATGTGGGCCTCTTCCTCCCCTCACAGCACTCCTTCCCTCTCCGAATGAGCTCTCTCCGGCACTTACGACCTACGCAACCGTCGTAAACACGCCTTTTTATGACATATGCCACTGCAAATGATACTTCCTAACACATTATTCGCAGTTGTTCCTTGTGGGTTCTAAATTTTCTTTCAGTTCCAAGGATCTTGATGATTCCAAAACATGTCGCAATGTGTGACTGATACATGGAGGTCGTCGTAGCACTATTTATGTTTCAGATATATTTAACAAGTGGTATATGCAACGCAGAGGCATTGTGAGCCACAAAATTTTTCGTCACTGTGGCATTTGAATGTAATAAGTCCCTTTAGATTTGTAAATAAAGAACCTATCTCAACATTTCTATACTCGTTAGAGAAATGTGGGCCTCCTCCACCCCTTACAGCCCTCCTTCCCTTTCCGAATGAGCTCTCTGCGGCACTTTCGACCTACGCAACCGTCTTAAACACGCGTTTTTATGACATATGTCACTGCCAATGATACTTCCTAACACATTATCCGCAGTTGTTCCTTGTGGGTTCTAAATTTTCTTTCAGTTCCAAGGATCTTGATGATTCCAAAACATGTCGCAATGTGTGACTGATACATGGAGGTCGTCGTAGCACTATTTATGTTTCAGAAATATTTAACATGTGGTATATGCAACGCAGAGGCATTGTGTGCCACAAAATTTTTCGTCACTGTGGCATTTGAATGTAATAAGTCCCTGTAGCTTTGTAAATAAAGAACCTATCTCAACATTTCTATACTCTTTAGAGAAATGTGGGCCTTCTCCTCCCCTTACAGCCCTCCTTCCCTCTCCAAATGAGCTTTCTGCGGCACTTAGGACCTACGCAACTGTCCTAAACACGCCTTTTTATGACATATGCCACTGCAAATGTTACTTCCTAACACATTATTCGCAGTTGTTCCTTGTGGGTTCTAAATTTCCTTTCAGTTCCAAGGATCTTGGTGATTCCAAAAGTTGTCGCAATGTGTGACTGATACATGGAGATTGTCGTAGCACTATTTATGTTTCAGAAATATTTAACAAGTGGTATATGCAACGCAGAGGCATTGTGAGCCACAAAATTTTTCGTCACTGTGACATTTGAATGTAATAAGTCCCTTTAACTTTGTAAATAAAGAACCTATCTCAACAATTCTATACTCGTTAGAGAAATGTGGGCCTCATCCTCCCCTTACAGCCCTCCTTCCCTCTCTGAATGAGACTTCTGCGGCAATTGCGAACTTGCCACCGTCCTAAACACGCGTTTTTATGACATATGCCACTGCAAATGATACTTGCTAACACATTATTCGCAGTTGTTCCTTGTGGGTTCTAAATTTTCTTTCAGTTCCAAGGATCTTGATGATTCCAAATGTTGTCGCAATGTGTGACTGATACATGGAGGTCGTCGTAGCACTATTTATGTTTCAGAAATATTTAACAAATGGTATATGCAACGCAGAGGCATTGTGAGCCACAAAATTTTTCGTCACTGTGGCATTTGAATGTAATAAGTCCCTTTAGCTTTGTAAATAAAGAACCTATCTCAACATTTCCATACTCTTCAGAGAAATGTGGGCCTCCTCCTCCCCTTACAGCCCTCCTTCCCTCTCCGAATGAGCTCTCTGCGGCACTTACGACCTACGCAACCGTCCTAAACACGCCTTTTTATGACATATGCCACTGCAAATGATACCTCCTAACACATTATTCGCAGTTGTTCCTTGTGGGTTCTAATTTTCTTTCAGTTCCAAGGATCTTGATGATTCCAAAAGTTGTCGCAATGTGTGACTCATACATGGAGGTCGTCGTAGCACTATTTATGTTTCAGAAATATTTAACAAGTGGTATATGCGACGCAGAGGCATTGTGAGCCACAAAATTTTTCGCCACTGTGGCATTTGAATGTAATAAGTCCCTTTAGCTTTGTAAATTAAGAACCTATCTCAGCATTTCTATACTCGTTAGAGAAATATGGGCCTCCTCCTCCTCCCTCTCCGAATTAGCTCTCTGCGGCACTTACGACCTACGCAACCGTACGAAACACGCCTTTTTATGACATATGCCACTGCAAATGATACTTCCTAACACATTATTCGCAGTTGTTCCTTGTGGGTTCTAAATTTTCTTTCAGTTCCAAGGATCTTGATGATTCCAAATGTTGTCGCAATGTGTGACTGATACATGAGGTCGTCGTAGCACTATTTATGTTTCAGAAATATTCAACAAGTGGTATATGCAACGCAGAGGCATTGTGAGCCACAAAATTTTTCGTCACTGTGGCATTTGAATGTAATAAGTCCCTTTAGCTTTGTAAATAAAGAACCTATCTCAACATTTCTATACTCGTTAGAGAAATGTGGGCCTCCTCGTCCCCTTACAGCCCTCCTTCCCTCTCTGAATGAGCCTACTGCGGCAATTGCGAACTTGCCACCGTCCTAAACACGCGTTCTTATGACATATGCCACTGCAAATGATACTTTCTAACACATTATTCGCAGTTGTTCTTTGTGGGTTCTAAATTTTCTTTCACTTCCATGGATCTTGATGATACCAAAGGTTGTCGCAATGTGTGACTGATACATGGAGGTCGTCGTAGCACTATTTATGTTTCAGAAATATTTAACAAGTGGTATATGCAACGCAGAGGTATTGTGAGTCACAAAACTTTTCGTCACTGTGGCATTTGAATGTAATAAGTCCCTGTAGCTTTGTAAATAAAGAACTTATCTCAACATTTCTCTACTCGTTAGAGAAATGTGGGCCTCCTCCTCCCCTTACAGCCCTCCTTCCCTCTCCGAATGAGCTCTCTGCGGCACTTTCGACCTACGCAACCGTCTTAAACACGCGTTTTTATGGCATATGTCACTGCCAATGATACTTCCTAACACATTATTCGCAGTTGTTCCATGTGGGTTCTAAATTTTCTTTCAATTCAAAGGATCTTGATGATTCCAAAAGTTGTCGCAATGTGTGACTGATACATGGAGGTCGTCGTAGCACTATTTATGTTTCAGAAATATTTAACAAGTGGTATATGCATCGCAGAGGCATTGTGAGCCACAAAATTTTTCGTCAGTGTGGCATTTGAATGTAATAAGTGCCTTTAGCTTTGTAAATAAAGAACCTATCTCAACAATTCTATACTCGTTAGAGAAATGTGGGCCTCATCCTCCCCTTACAGCCCTCCTTTCCTCTCTGAATGAGACTTCTGCGGCAATTGCGAACTTGCCACCGTCCTAAACACGCCTTTTTATGACATATGCCACTGCAAATGATACTTCCTAACACATTATTCGCAGTTGTTCCTTGTGGGTTCTAAATTTTCTTTCAGTTCCAAGGATCTCGATGATTCCAAAAGCTGTCGCAATGTGTGACAGATACATGGAGGTCGTCGTAGCACTATTTATGTTTCAGAAATATTTAACAAGTGGTATATGCAACGCAGAGGCATTGTGAACCGCAAAATGTTTCGTCACTGTGGCAGTTGAATGTAATAAGTTCCCTTAGCTTTGTATATAAAGAACCTATCTCAACATTTCTATACTCGTTAGAGGAATGTGGGCCTCCTCCTCCCCTTACAGCCCTCCTTCCCTCTCTGAATGAGCCTTCTGCGGCAATTGCGAACTTGCCACCTTCCTAAACACGCGTTTTTATGACATATGCCACTGCAAATGATACTTCCTAACACATTATTCGCAGTTGTTCCTTGTGGGTTCTAAATTTTCTTTCAGTTCCAAGGATCTTGTTGATTCCAAATGTTGTCGCAATGTGTGACTGATACATGGAGGTCGTTGTAGCACTATTTATGTTTCAGAAATATTTAACAAGTGGTATATGCAACGCAGAGGCATTGTGAGCCACAAAATTTTTCGTCACTGTGGCATTTGAATGTAATAATTCCCTGTAGCTTTGTAAATAAAGAACGTATCTCAACATTTCTATACTCTTTAGAGAAATGTGGGCCTCCTCCTCCCCTTACAGCCCTCCTCCCCTCTCCGAATGAGCTCTCTGCGGCACTTACGACCTACGCAACCGTCCTAAACACGCCTTTTTATGACATATGCAACTGCAAATGTTACTTCCTAACACATTATTCGCAGTTGTTCCTTGTGGGTTCTAAATTTTCTTTCAGTTCCATGGATGTTGATGATTCCAAAAGTTGTCGCAATGTGTGACTGATACATGGAGGTCGTCGTAGCACTATTTATGTTTCAGAAGTATTTAACAAGCGGTATATGCAACGCAGAGGCATTGTGAGCCACAAAATTTTTCGTCACTGTGGCATTTGAATGTAATAAGTCCCTTTAGCTTAGTAAATAAAGAACCTATCTCAGCATTTCTATACTCGTTAGAGAAATGTTTGCCGCGCCTCTCCCCCTACAGCCCTCCTTCCCTCTCCGAATGAGCTCTCTCCGGCACTTACGACCTACGCAACCGTCGTAAACACGCCTTTTTATGACATATGCCACTGCAAATGATACTTCCTAACACATTATTCGCAGTTGTTCCTTGTGGGTTCTAAATTTTCTTTCAGTTCCAAGGATCTTGATGATTCCAAAAGTTGTCGCAATGTGTGACTGATACATGGAGGTCGTCGTATCACTATTTATGTTTCAGAAATATTTAACAAGTGGTATATGCAACGCAGAGGCATTGTGAGCCACAAAATTTTTCGTCACTGTGGCATTTGAATGTAATAAGTCCCTTTAGCTTTGTAAATAAAGAACCTATCTCAACATTCCTATTCTCTTTAGAGAAATGTGGGCCTCCTCCTCCCCTTACAGCCCTCCTTCCCTCTCCGAATGAGCTCTCTGCGGCACTTACGACCTACGCAACCGTCCTAAACACGCCTTTTTATGACATATGCCACTGCAAATGATACTTCCTAACACATTATTCGCAGTTGTTCCTTGTGGGTTCTAATTTTCTTTCAGTTCCAAGGATCTTGATGATTCCAAAAGTTGTCGCAATGTGTGACTCATACATGGAGGTCGTCGTAGCACTATTTATGTTTCAGAAATATTTAACAAGTGGTATATGCGACGCAGAGGCATTGTGAGCCACAAAATTTTTCGCCACTGTGGCATTTGAATGTAATAAGTCCCTTTAGCTTTGTAAAATAAGAACCTATCTCAACATTTCTATACTCGTTAGAGAAATGTGGGCCTCTTCGTCCCCTTACAACCCTCCTTCCCTCTCTGAATGAGCCTCCTGCGGCAATTGCGAATTTGCCACCGTCCTAAACACGCGTTCTTATGACATATGCCACTGCAAATGATACTTCCTAACACATTATTCGCAGTTGTTCCTTGTGGCCTCTAAATTTTCTGTCAGTTCCAAGTATCTTGATGATTCCAACAGTTGTCGCAATGCGTGACTGATACATGGAGGTCGTCGTAGCACTATTTATGTTTCAGAAATATTTAAAATGTGGTATATGCAACGCAGAGGCATTGTAAGCCACAAAATTTTTCGTCACTGTGGCATTTGAATGTAATAAGTCCCTTTAGCTTTGTAAATAAAGAACCTATCTCAACATTTCTATTTTCGTTAGAGAAATGTGGACCTCCTCCTCCCCTTACAGCCCTCCTCTCCTCTCCGAATGAGCTCTCTGCGGCACTTACGACCTACGCAACCGTCCTAAACACGCCTTTTTATGACATATGCCATTGCAAATGATACTTCCTAACACATTATTCGCAATTGTCCCTTGTGGGTTCTAAATTTTCTTTCAGTTCCAAGGATCTTGATGATTCCAAAAGTTGTCGCAATGTGTGACTGATACATGGAGGTCGTCGTAGCACTATTTATGTTTCAGAAATATTTAACAAGTGGTATATGCAACGCAGAGGCATTGTGAGCCACAAAATTTTTCGTCACTGTGGCAATTCAATGTAATAAATCCCTTTAGCTTTGTAAACAAGGAACTTATCTCAACATTTCTATACTCGTTAGAGAAATGTGGGCCTCCTCCTCCCCTTACAGCCCTCCCTCCCTCTCCGAATGAGCTCTCTGCGGCACTTACGATACGCAACCGTTCTAAACACGCCTTTTTATGACATATGCCACTGCAAATGATACTTCCTAACACATTATTCGCAGTTGTTCCTTGTGGGTTCTAAATTTTCTTTCAGTTCCAAGGATCTTGATGATTCCAAAAGTTGTCGTAATGTGTGACTGATACATGGAGGTCGTCGTAGCACTATTTATGTTTCAGAAATAGTTAACAAGTGGTATATGCAACGCAGAGGCATTGTGAGCCACAAAATTTTTCGTCACTGTGGCATTTGAATGTGATAAGTCCCTTTAGCTTTGTAAATAAAGAACCTATCTTAACATTTCTATACTCGTTAGAGAAATGTGGGCCTCATCCTCCCCTTACAGCCCTCCTTCCCTCTCTGAATGAGACTTCTGCGGCAATTGCGAACTTGCCACCGTCCTAAACACGCCTTTTTATGACATATGCCACTGCAAATGATACTTCCTAACACATTATTCGCAGTTGTTCCTTGTGGGTTCTAAATTTTCTTTCACTTCCAAGGATCTAGATGATTCGAAAAGTTGTCGCAATGTGTGACTGATACATGGAGGTCGTCGTAGCACTATTTATGTTTCAGAAATATTTAACAAGTGGTATATACAACGCAGAGGCATTGTGAGCCACAAAATTTTTCGTCACTGTGGCATTTGAATGTAATAAGTCCCTTTAGATTTGTAAATAAAGAACCTATCTCAACATTTCTATACTCGTTAGAGAAATGTGGGCCTCCTCCTCCCCTTACAGCCCTCCTTCCCTCTCCGAATTAGCTCTCTGCGGCACTTACCACCTACGCAACCATACGAAACACGCCTTTTTATGACATATGCCACTGCAAATGATACTTCCTAACATATTATTCGCAGTTGGTCCTTGTGGGTTCTAAATTTTCTTTCAGTTCCAAGGATCTTGATGATTCCAAAAGTTGTCGCAATGTGTGACTGATACATGGAGGTCGTCGTAGCACTATTTATGTTTCAGAAATATTTAACAAGTGGTATATGCAACGCAGAGGCATTGTGAGCCACAAAATTTTTCTTCACTGTGGCATATCAATGTAATAAATCCCTTTAGCTTTGTAAACAAGGAACTTATCTCAACATTTCTATACTCGTTAGAGAAATGTGGGCCTCCTCCTCCCCTTACAGCCCTCCTTCCCTCTCCGAATGAGCTCTCTGCGGCACTTACGACCTACGCAACCGTCCTAAACACGCCTTTTTATGACATATGCCACTGCAAATGATACTTCCTAACATATTATTCGCAGTTGGTCCTTGTGGGTTCTAAATTTTCTTTCAGTTCCAAGGATCTTGATGATTCCAAAAGTTGTCGCAATGTGTGACAGATCCATGGAGGTCGTCGTAGCACTATTTATGTTTCAGAAATATTTAACAAGTGGTATATGCAACGCAGAGGCATTGTGAGCCACAAAATTTTCCGTCACTGTGGCAGTTGAATGTAATAAGTCACTTTAGCTTTGTATATAAAGAACCTATCTCAACATTTCTATACTCGTTAGAGAAATGTGGGCCTCCTCCTCCCCTTGCAGCCCTCCTTCCCTCTCCGAATGAGCGCTCTGCGACACTTACGACCTACGCAACCGTCCTAAACACGCCTTTTTATGACATATGCCATTGCAAATGATACTTCCTAACACATTATTCGCAATTGTCCCTTGTGGGTTCTAAATTTTCTTTCAGTTCCAAGGATCTTGATGATTCCAAAAGTTGTCGCAATGTGTGACTGATACATGGAGGTCGTCGTAGCACTATTTATGTTTCAGAAATATTTAACAAGTGGTATATGCAACGCAGAGGCATTGTGAGCCACAAAATTTTTCGTCACTGTGGCATTTCAATGTAATAAATCCCTTTAGCTTTGTAAACAAGGAACTTATCTCAACATTTCTATACTCGTTAGAGAAATGTGGGCCTCCTCCTCCCCTTACAGCCCTCCTTCCCTCTCCGAATGAGCTCTCTGCGGCACTTACGATACGCAACCCTTCTAAACACGCCTTTTTATGACATATGCCACTGCAAATGATACTTCCTAACACATTATTCGCAGTTGTTCCTTGTGGGTTCTAAATTTTCTTTCAGTTCCAAGGATCTTGATGATTCCAAAAGAGTTCGCAATGTGTGACTGATACATGGAGGTCGTCGTAGCACTATTTATGTTTCAGAAATAGTTAACAAGTGGTATATGCAACGCAGAGGCATTGTGAGCCACAAAATTTTTCGTCACTGTGGCATTTGAATGTAATAAGTCCCTTTAGCTTTGTAAATAAAGAACCTATCTCAACATTTCTATACTCGTTAGAGAAATGTGGGCCTCATCCTCCCATTACAGCCCTCCTTCCCTCTCTGAATGAGACTTCTGCGGCAATTGCGAACTTGCCACCATCCTAAACACGCCTTTTTATGACATATGCCACTGCAAATGATACTTCCTAACACATTATTCGCAGTTGTTCCTTGTGGGTTCTAAATTTTCTTTCACTTCCAAGGATCTAGACGATTCGAAAAGTTGTCGCAATGTGTGACTGATACATGGAGGTCGTCGTAGCACTATTTATGTTTCATAAATATTTAACAAGTGGTATATGCAACGCAGAGGCATTGTGAGCCACAAAATTTTTCGTCACTGTGGCATTTGAATGTAATAAGTCCCTTTAGATTTGTAAATAAAGAACCTATCTCAACATTTCTATACTCGTTAGAGAAATGTGGGCCTCCTCCTCAACTTACAGCCCTCCTTCCCTCTCCGAATTAGCTCTCTGCGGCACTTACGACCTACGCAACCGTACGAAACACGCCTTTTTATGACATATGCCACTGCAAATGATACTTCCTAACATATTATTCGCAGTTGGTCCTTGTGGGTTCTAAATTTTCTTTCAGTTCCAAGGATCTTGATGATTCCAAAAGTTGTCGCAATGTGTGACTGATACATGGAGGTCGTCGTAGCACTATTTATGTTTCAGAAATATTTAACAAGTGGTATATGCAACGCAGAGGCATTGTGAGCCACAAAATTTTTCGTCACTGTGGCATATCAATGTAATAAATCCCTTTAGCTTTGTAAACAAGGAACTTATCTCAACATTTCTATACTCGTTAGAGAAATGTGGGCCTCCTCCTCCCCTTACAGCCCTCCTTCCCTCTCCGAATTAGCTCTCTGCGGCACTTACGACCTACGCAACCGTACGAAACACGCCTTTTTATGACATATGCCACTGCAAATGATACTTCCTAACACATTATTCGCAGTTGTTCCTTGTAGGTTCTAAATTTTCTTTCAGTTCCAAGGATCTTGATGATTCCAAAAGTTGTCGCAATGTGCGACTGATACATGGAGGTCGTCGTAGCACTATTTATGTTTCAGAAATATTTAACAAGTGGTATATGCGACGCAGAGGCATTGTGAGCCACAAAATTTTTCGTCACTGTGGCATTTGAATGTAATATGTCCCTTTAGCTTTGTAAATCAAGAACCTATCTCAACATTTCTATACTCGTTAGAGAAATGTGGGCCTCATCCTCCCCTTACAGCCCTCCTTCCCTCTCTGAATGAGACTTCTGCGGCAATTGCGAACTTGCCACCGTCCTAAACACGCCTTTTTATGACATATGCCACTGCAGATGATACTTCCTAACACATTATTCACAGTTGTTCCTTGTGGGTTCTAAATTTTCTTTCACTTCCAAGGATCTAGATGATTCGAAAAGTTGTCGCAATGTGTGACTGATACATGGAGGTCGTCGTAGCACTATTTATGTTTCAGAAATATTTAACAAGTGGTATATGCAACGCAGAGGCATTGTGAGCCACAAAATTTTTCGTCACTGTGGCATTTGAATGTAATAAGTCCCTTTAGCTTTGTATATAAAGAACCTATCTCAACATTTCTATACTCGTTAGAGAAATGTGGGCCTCCTCCTCCCCTTACAGCCCTCCTTCCCTCTCCGAATTAGCTCTCTGCGGCTCTTACGACCTACGCAACCGTACGAAACACGCCTTTTTATGACATATGCCACTGCAAATGATACTTCCTAACACATTATTCGCAGTTGTTCCTTGTGGGTTCTAAATTTTCTTTCAGTTCCAAGGATCTTGATGATTCCAAAAGTTGTCGCAATGTGTGACTGATACATGGAGGTCGTCGTAGCACTATTTATGTTCAGAAATATTTAACAAGTGGTATATGCAACGCAGAGGCATTGTGGGCCACAAAATTTTTCGTCACTAAGTCAGTTGAACGTAATAAGTCCCTTTAGCTTTGTAAATAAAGAACCTATCTTAACATTTCCATACTCGTTAAAGAAATGTGGGCCTCCTCCTCCCCTTACAGCCCTCCTTCCCTCTCCGAATGAGCTCTCTGCGGCACTTACGACCTACCCAACCGTCCTAAACACGCCTTTTTATGACATATGTCACTGCAAATGATACTTCCTAACACATTATTCGCAGTTGTTCCTTGTGGGTTCTAAACTTTCTTTCAGTTCCAAGGATCTTGATGTTTCCAAAAGTTGTTGCAATGTGTGACTGATACATGGAGCTCGTCGTAGCACTATTTATGTTTCAGAAATACTTAACAAGTGGTATATGCAACGCAGAGGCAATGTGAGCCACAAAATTTTTGTCACTGTGGCAGTTGAATGTAATAAGTCCCTTTAGCTTTGTAAATAAAGAACCTATCTCAACATTTCTATACTCGTTAGAGAAATGTGGGCCTCCTCGTCCCCTTACACCCCTCCTTCCCTGTCTGAATAAGCCTTCTGCGGCAATTGCGAACTTGGCACCGTCCTAAACACGCGTTCTTATGACATATGCCACTGCAAATGATACTTCCTAACACATTATTCGCAGTTGTTCCTTGTGGGTTCTAAATTTTCTTTCACTTCCAAGGATCTTGATGATTCGAAAAGTTGTCGCAATGTGTGACTGATACATGGAGGTCGTCGTAGCACTATTTAAGTCTCAGAAATATTTAACAAGTGGTATATGCAACGCAGAGGCATTGTGAGCCACAAAATTTTTCGTCACTGTGGCAGTTGAATGTAATAAGTCCCTTTAGCTTTGAAAATATAGAACCTATCTCAACATTTCTATACTCGTTAGAGAAATGTGGGCCTCCTCCTCCCCTTACAGCCCTCCTTCCCTCTCCGAATGAGCTCTCTGCGGCACTTACGACCTACCCAACCGTCCTAAACACGCCTTTTTATGACATATGTCACTGCAAATGATACTTCCTAACACATTATTCGCAGTTGTTCCTTGTGGGTTCTAAACTTTCTTTCAGTTCCAAGGATCTTGATGTTTCCAAAAGTTGTTGCAATGTGTGACTGATACATGGAGCTCGTCGTAGCACTATTTATGTTTCAGAAATATTTAACAAGTGGTATATGCAACGCAGAGGCATTGTGAGCCACAAAATTTTTCGTCACTGTGGCAGTGAATGTAATAAGTCCCTTTGGCTTTGTAAATAAAGAACCTATCTCAACATTTCTATACTCGTTAGAGAAATGTGGGCCTCCTCCTCCCCTTACAGCCCTCCTTCCCTCTCCGAATGAGCCTTCTGCGGCAATTGCGAAATTGCCACCTTCCTAAACACGCGTTTTTATGACATATGCAACTGCAAATGATACTTCCTAACACATTATTCGCAGTTGTTCCCTGTGGCCTCTAAATTTTCTGTCAGTTCCAAGTTTCTTGATGATTCCAACAGTTGTCGCAATGTGTGACTGATACATGGAGGTCGTCGTAGCACTATTGATGTTTCAGAAATATTTAAAAAGTGGTATATGCAACACAGAGACATTGTAAGCCACAAAATTTTTCGTCACTGTGGCATTTGAATGTAATAAGTCCCTTTAGCTTTGTAAATAAAGAACCTATCTCAACATTTCTATTTTCGTTAGAGAAATGTGGACCTCCTCTTCCCCTTACAGCCCTCCTTCCCTCTCCGAATGAGCTCTCTGCGGCACTGACGACCTACGCAACCGTCCTAAACACGCCTTTTTATGACATATGCCACTGCAAATAATACTTCCTAACTTATTTTTCGCAGTTGTTCCTTGTGGGTTCTAAATTTTCTTTCAGTTCCAAGGATCTTGATGATTCCAAAAGTTGTCGCAATGTGTGACTGATACATGGAGCTCGTCGTAGCACTATTTATGTTTCAGAAATTTTTAACAAGTGGTATATGCAACGCAGAGGCATTGTGAGCCACAAAATTTTTCGTCACTGTGGCAGTGAATGTAATAAGTCCCTTTGGCTTTGTAAATAAAGAACCTATCTCAACATTTCTATACTCGTTAGAGAAATGTGGGCCTCCTCCTCCCCTTACAGCCCTCCTTCCCTCTCCGAATGAGCCTTCTGCGGCAATTGCGAACTTGCCACCTTCCTAAACACGTGTTTTTATGACACATGCCACTGCAAATGATACTTCCTAACACATTATTCGCAGTTGTTCCTTGTGGCCTCTAAATTTTTCTGTCAGTTCAAGTATCTTGATGATTCCAACAGTTGTCGCAATGTGTGACTGATACATGGAGGTCGTCGTAGCACTATTTATGTTTCAGAAATATTTAACAAGTGGTATATGCAACGCAGAGGCATTGTGAGCCACAAAATTTTTCGTCACTGTGGCAGTTGAATGTAATAAGTCACTTTAGCTTTGTAAATAAAGAACCTATCTCAACATTTCTATACTCGTTAGAGAAATGTGGGCCTCCTCCTCCCCTTACAGCCCTCCTTTTCGCTCCGAATGAGCTCTCTGCGGCACTTACGACCTACGCAACCGTCTTAAACAAGCGTTTTTATGACATATGTCACTGCTAATGATACTTCCTAACACATTATTCGCAGTTGTTCCTTGTGGGTTCTAAACTTTCTTTCAGTTCCAAGGATCTTGATGATTCCAAAAGTTGTCGCAATGTGTGACTGATACATGGAGGTCGTCGTAGCACTATTTATGTTGCAGAAATATTTAACAAGTGGTATATGCAACGCAGAGGCATTGTGAGCCACAAAATTTTTCATCACTGTGGCATTTGAATGTAATAAGACCCTTTAGATTTGAAAATAAAGAACCTATCTCAACATTTCTATACTCGTTAGAGAAATGTGGGCCTCCTCCTCCCCTTACAGCCCTCCTTCCCGCTCCGAATGAGCTCTCTGCGGCACTTACGACCTACGCAACCGTCTTAAACAAGCGTTTTTATGACATATGTCACTGCTAATGATACTTCCTAACACATTATTCGCAGTTGTTCCTTGTGGGTTCTAAACTTTCTTTCAGTTCCAAGGATCTTGATGATTCCAAAAGTTGTCGCAATGTGTGACTGATACATGGAGGTCGTCGTAGCACTATTTATGTTTCAGAAATATTTAACAAGTGGTATATGCAACGCAGAGGCATTGTGAGTCACAAAATTTTTCGTCACTGTGGAATTTCAATGTAATAAATCCCTTTAGCTTTGTAAACAAGGAACTTATCTCAACATTTCTATACTCGTTAGAGAAATGTGGGAATCCTCCTCCCCTTACAGCCCTCCTTCCCTCTCCGAATGAGCACTCTGCGGCACTTACGACCTACGCAACCGTCCTAAACACGCCTTTTTATGACATATGCCACTGCAAATGATACTTCCTAACACATTATTCGCAGTTGTTCCTTGTGGGTTCTAAATTTTCTTTCAGTTCCAAGGATCTTGATGATTCCAAAACATGTCGCAATGTGTGACTGATACATGGAGGTCGTCGTAGCACTATTTATGTTTCAGAAATATTTAACAAGTGGTATATGCAACGCAGAGGCATTGTGAGCCACAAAATTTTTCGTCACTGTGGCATTTGAATGTAATAAGTCCCTTTAGCTTTATAAATAAAGAACCTATCTCAACATTTCTATACTCGTTAGAGAAATGTGGGCCTCATCCTCCCCTTACAGCCCTCCTTCCCTCTCTGAATGAGACTTCTGCGGCAATTGCGAACTTGCCACCGTCCTAAACACGCCTTTTTATGACATATGCCACTGCAAATAATACTTCCTAACACATTACTCGCAGTTGCTCCTTGTGGGTTCTAAATTTTCTTTCAGTTTCAAGGATCTAGATGATTCGAAAAGTTGTCGCAATGTGTGACTGATACATGGAGGTCGTCGTAGCACTATTTATGTTTCAGAAATATGTAACAAGTGGTATATGCAACGCAGAGGCATTGTGGGCCACAACATTTTTCGTCACTAAGGCAGTTGAATGTAATAAGTCCCTTTAGCTTTGTAAATAAAGAACCTATCTCAACATTTCTATACTCGTTAGAGAAATGTGGGCCTCCTCCTCCCCTTACAGCCCTCCTTCCCTCTCCGAATGAGCTCTCTGCGGCACTTACGACCTACCCAACCGTCCTAAACACGCCTTTTTATGACATATGTCACTGCAAATATTACTTCCTAACACATTATTCGCAGTTGTTCCTTGTGGGTTCTAAACTTTCTTTCAGTTCCAAGGATCTTGATGATTCCAAAAGTTGTCGCAATGTGTGACTGATACATGGAGGTCGCCGTAGCACTATTTATGTTTCAGAAATATTTGACAAGTGGTATATGCAACGCAGAGGCATTGTGAGCCACAAAATGTTTCGTCACTGTGGCAGTTGAATGTAATAAGTCCCTTTAGCTTTGTATATAAAGAACCTATCTCAACATTTCTATACTCGTTAGAGAAATGTGGGCCTCCTCCTCCCCTTACAGCCCTCCTTCCCTCTCCGAATGAGCCTTCTGCGGCAATTGCGAACTTGCCACCTTCCTAAACACGTGTTTTTATGACACATGCCACTGCAAATGATACTTCCTAACACATTATTCGCAGTTGTTCCTTGTGGCCTCTAAATTTTTCTGTCAGTTCAAGTATCTTGATGATTCCAACAGTTGTCGCAATGTGTGACTGATACATGGAGGTCGTCGTAGCACTATTTATGTTTCAGAAATATTTAAAAAGTGGTATATGCAACGCAGAGGCATTGTAAGCCACAAAATTTTTCGTCACTGTGGCATTTGAATGTAGTAAGTCCCTTTAGCTTTGTAAATAAAGAACCTATCTCAACATTTCTATTTTCGTTAGAGAAATGTGGACCTCCTCCTCCCCTTACAGCCCTCCTCTCCTCTCCGAATGAGCTCTCTGCTGCGCTTACGACCTACGCAACCGTCCTAAACACGCCTTTTTATGACATATGCCACTGCAAATGATACTTCCTAACACATTATTCGCAGTTGTTCCTTGTGGGTTCTAAATTTTCTTTCAGTTCCAAGGATCTTGATGATTCCAAAAGTTGTCGCAATGTGTGACTGATACATGGAGGTCGTCGTAGCACTATTTATGTTTCAGAAATATTTAACAAGTGGTATATGCAACGCAGAGACATTGTGAGCCACAAAATTTTTCGTAACTGTGGCAGTTGAATGTAATAAGTCACTTTAGCTTTGTAAATAAAGATCCTATCTCAACATTTCTATACTCGTTAGGGAAATGTGGGCCTCCTCCTCCCCTTACAGCCCTCCTTCCCTCTCCGAATGAGCTCTCTGCGGCACTTACGACCTACCCAACCGTCCTAAACACGCCTTTTTATGACATATGCCATTGCAAATGATACTTCCAAACACATTATTCGCAATTGTTCCTTGTGGGTTCTAAATTTTCTTTCAGTTCCAAGGATCTTGATGATTCCAAAAGTTGTCGCAATGTGTGACTGATACATGGAGGTCGTCGTAGCACTATTTATGTTTCAGAAATATTTAACAAGTGGTATATGCAACGCAGAGGCATTGTGAGCCACAAAATTTTTCGCCACTGTGGCATTTGAATGTAATAAGTCCCTTTAGCTTTGTAAATAAAGAACCTATCTCAACATTTCTATACTCGTTAGAGAAATGTGGGCCTCATCCTCCCCTTACAGCCCTCCTTCCTTTCTGAATGAGACTTCTGCGGCAATTGCGAACTTGCCACCGTCCTAAACACGCCTTTTTATGACATATGCCACTGCAAATGATACTTCATAACACATTATTCGTAGTTGTTCCTTGTGGGTCCTAAATTTTTTTTCACTTCCAAGGATCTAGATGATTCGAAAAGTTGTCGCAATGTGTGACTGATACATGGAGGTCGTCGTAGCACTATTTATGTTTCAGAAATATTTAACAAGTGGTATATGCAACGCAGAGGCATTGTGAGCCACAAAATTTTTCGTCACTGTGGCATTTCAATGTAATAAATCCCTTTAGCTTCGTAAACAAGGAACTTATCTGAACATTTCTATACTCGTTAGAGAAATGTGGGCCTCCTCCTCCCCTTACAGCCCTCCATCCCTCTCCGAATGAGCTCTCTGCGGCACTTACGACCTACGCAACCGTCCTAAACACGCCTTTTTATGACATATGCCACTGCAAATGATACTTCCTAACACATTATTCGCAGTTGTTCCTTGTGGGTTCTAAATTTTCTTTCAGTTCCAAGGATCTTGATGATTCCAAAACATGTCGCAATGTGTGACTGATACATGGAGGTCGTCGAAGCACTATTTATGTTTCAGAAATATTTAACAAGTGGTATATGCAACGCAGAGGCATTGTGAGCCACAAAATTCTTCGTCACTGTGGCATTTCAATGTAATAAGTCCCTTTAGCTTTGTAAATAAAGAACCTATCTCAACATTTCTATACTCGTTAGAGAAATGTGGGCCTCCTCCTCCCCTTACAGCCCTCCTTCCCTCTCCGAATGAGCTCTCTGCGACACTTACGACATACGCAACCGTCGTAAACACGCCTTTTTATGACATATGCCACTGCAAATGATACTTCCTAACACATTATTCGCAGTTGTTCCTTGTGGGTTCTAAATTTTCTTTCACCTCCAAGGATCTAGATGATTCGAAAAGTTGTCGCAATGTGTGACTGATACATGGAGGTCGTCGTAGCACTATCTATGTTTCAGAAATATTTAACAAGTGGTATATGCAACGCAGAGGCATTGTGGGTACCAAAATTTTTCGTCACTAAGGCAGTTGAATGTAATAAGTCCCTTTAGCTTTGTAAATAAAGAACCTATCTCAACATTTCTATACTCGTTAGAGAAATGTGGGCCTCCTCCTCCAATTACAGCCCTCCTTCCCTCTCCGAATGAGCTCTCTGCGGCACTTACGACCTACCCAACCGTCCTAAACACGCCTTTTTATGACATATGTCACTGCAAATGATACTTCCTAACACATTATTCGCAGTTGTTCCTTGTGGGTTCTAAACTTTCTTTCAGTTCCAAGGCTCTTGATGATTCCAAAAGTTGTCGCAATGTGTGACTGATACATGGAGGTCGTCGTAGCACTATTTATGTTTCAGAAATATTTAACAAGTGGTATATGCAACGCAGAGGCATTGTGAGCCACAAAATTTTTGTCACTGTGGCAGTTGAATGTAATAAGTCCCTTTAGCTTTGTAAATAAAGAACCTATCTCAACATTTCTATACTCGTTAGAGAAATGTGGGCCTCCTCCTCCCCTTACAGCCCTCCTTCCCTCTCCGAATGAGCTCTCTGCGGCACTTACGACCTACCCAACCGTACTAAACACGCCTTTTTATGACATATGCCACTGCAAATGATACTTCCTAACACATTATTCGCAGTTGTTCCTTGTGGGTTCTAAATTTTCTTTCAGTTCCAAGGATCCTGATGATTCCAAATGTTGTCGCAATGTGTGACTGATACATGGAGGTCGTCGTAGCACTATTTATGTTTCAGAAATATTTAACAAGTGGTATATGCAACGCAGAGGCATTGTGAGCCACAAAATTTTTCGTCACTGTGGCATTTGAATGTAATAAGTCCCTTTAGCTTTGTAAATAAAGAACCTATCTCAACATTTCTTTACTCTTTAGAGAAATGTGGGCCTTCTCCTCCCCTAACAGCCCTCCTTCCCTCTCCAAGTGAGCTTTCTGCGGCACTTACGACCTACGCAACTGTCCTAAACACGCCTTTTTATGACATATGCCACTGCAAATGTTACTTCCTAACACATTATTTGCAGTTGTTCCTTGTGGGTTCTAAATTTCCTTTCAGTTCCAAGGATCTTGATGATTAAATAAGTTGTCGCAATGTGTGACTGATACATGGAGTTTGTCGTAGCACTATTTATGTTTCAGAAATATTTAACAAGTGGTATATGCAACGCAGAGGCATTGTGAGCCACAAAATTTTTCGTCACTGTGGCATTTGAATGTAATAAGTCCCTTTAGCTTTGTAAATAAAGAACCTATCACAACATTTCTATACTCTTTAGAAATGTGGGCCTCCTCGTCCCCTTACAGCCCTCCTTCCCTCTCTGAATGAGCCTCCTGCGGCAATTGCGAACTTGCCACCGTCCTAAACACGCGTTCTTATGACATATGCCACTGCAAATGATACTTCCTAACACATTATTCGCAGTTGTTCCATGTGGGTTCTAAATTTTCTTTCACTTCCAAGGATCTTGATGATTCCAAAAGTTGTCGCAATGTGTGACTGATACATGAGGTCGTCGTAGCACTATTTATGTTTCAGAAATATTCAACAAGTGGTATATGCAACGCAGAGGCATTGTGAGCCACAAAATTTTTCGTCACTGTGGCATTTGAATGTAATAAGTCCCTTTAGCTTTGTAAGTAAAGAACCTATCTCAACATTTCTATTTTCGTTAGAGAAATGTGGACCTCCTCCTCCCCTTACAGCCCTCCTCTCCTCTCCGAATGAGCTCTCTGCGGCACTTACGACCTACGCAACCCTCCTAAACACGCCTTTATATAACATATGCCACTGCAAATGATACTTCCTAACACATTATTCGCAGTTGTTCCTTGTGGGTTCTAAATTTTCTTTGAGTTCCAAGGATCTTGATGATTCCAAAAGTTGTGCAATTTGTGACTGATACATGGAGGTCGTCGTAGCACTATTTATGACTCAGAAATATTTAACAAGTAGTATACGCAACGCAGAGGCTTTGTGAGCCACAAAATTTTTCGTCACTGTGGCAGTTGAATGTAATAAGTCACTTTAGCTTTGTAAATAAAGAACCTATCTCAACATTTCTATACTCGTTAGAGAAATGTGGGTCTCCTCCTCCCCTTACAGCCCTCCTTCCCTCTCCGAATGAGCTCTCTGCGGCACTTACGACCTACCCAACCGTCCTAAACACGCCTTTATTTGACATATGCCATTGCAAATGATACTTCCTAACACATTATTCGCAATTGTTCCTTGTGGGTTCTAAATTTTCTTTCAGTTCCAAGGATCTTGATGATTCCAAATGTTGTCGCAATGTGTGACTGATACATGGAGGTCGTCGTAGCACTATTTATGTTTCAGAAATATTTAACAAGTAGTATATGCAACGCAGAGGCATTGTAGCCACAAAATATTTCGTCACTGTGGCAGTTGAATGTAATAGGTCACTTTAGCTTTGTAAATAAAGAACCTATCTCAACATTTCTATACTCGTTAGAGAAATGTGGGCCTTCTCCTCCCCTTACAGCCCTCCTTCCCTCTCCGAATGAGCTCTCTGCGGCACTTACGACCTACCCAACCGTCCTAAATACGCCTTTTTATGACATATGCCATTGCAAATGATACTTCCTAACACATTATTCGCAGTTGTTCCTTGTGGGTTCTAAATTTTCTTACAGTTCCAAGGATCTTGATGATTCCAAAAATTGTCGCAATGTGTGACTGATATATGGAGGTCGTCGTAGCACTATTTATGTTTCAGAAATATTTAACAAGTGGTATATGCAACGCAGAGGCATTGTGAGCCACAAAATTTTTCGCCACTGTGGCATTTGAATGTAATAAGTCCCTTTAGCTTAGTAAATTAAGAACCTATCTCAACATTCCTATACTCGTTAGAGAAATGTGGGCCTCCTCGTCCCCTTACAGCCCTCCTTCAATCTCTGAATGAGCCTTCTGCGGCAATTGCGAACTTGCCACCGTCCTAAACACGCGTTCTTATGACATATGCCACTGCAAATGATACTTCCTAACACATTATTCGCAGTTGTTCCTTGTGGGTTCTAAATTTTCTTTCAGTTCCAAGGATCTTGATGATACCAAAAGTTGTCGCAATGTGGGACTGATACATGGAGGTCGTCGTAGCACTATTTATGTTTCAGAAATATTTAACAAGTGGTATATGCAACGCACAGGCATTGTGAGCCACAAAATTTTTTCGTCACTGTGGCATTTGAATGTACTAAGTCCCTTTAGCTTTGTATATAGAGAAGCTATTTCTAAATTTCTATACTCGTTAGAGAAATGTGGGCCTCCTCCTCCCCTTACAGCCCTCCTTCCCTCTCCGAATGAGCCTTCTGCGGCAATTGCGAACTTGCCACCGTCCTAAACACGCGTTTTTACGACATATGCCACTGCAAATGATACTTCCTAACACATTATTCGCAGTTGTTCCTTGTGGGTTCTAAATTTTCTTTGAGTTCCAAGGATCTTGATGATTCCAAAAGTTGTCGCAATGTGTGACTGATACATGGAGGTCGTCGTAGCACTATTTATGTTTCAGAAATATTTAACAAGCGGTATATGCAACGCAGAGGCATTGTGAGCCACAAAATTTTTCGTCACTGTGGCAGTTGAATGTAATAAGTCACTTTAGCTTTGTAAATAAAGAACCTATCTCAACATTTCTATACTCGTTAGAGAAATGTGGGCCTCATCCTCCCCTTACAGCCCTCCTTCCCTCTCTGAATGAGACTTCTGCGGCAATTGCGAACTTGCCACCGTCCTAAACACGCCTTTTTATGACATATGCCACTGCAAATGATACTTCCTAACACATTATTCGCAGTTGTTTCTTGTGGGTTCTAAATTTTCTTTCACTTCCAAGGATCTAGACGATTCGAAAAGTTGTCGCAATGTGTGACTGATACATGGAGGTCGTCGTAGCACTATTTAAGTTTCAGAAATATTTAACAAGTGGTATATGCAACGCAGAGGCATTGTGAGCCACACAATTTTTCGTCACTGTACCATTTCAATGTAATAAATCCCTTTAGCTTTGTAAACAAAAAACTTATCTCAACATTTCTATACTCGTTAGAGAAATGTGGGCCTCCTACTCCCCTTACAGCCCTCCTTCCCTCTCCGAATGAGCTCTCTGCGGCACTTACGACCTACGCAACCGTCCTAAACACGCCTTTTTATGACATATGCCACTGCAAATGATACTTCCTAACACATTATTCGCAGTTGTTCCTTGTGGGTTGTAAATTTTCTTTCAGTTCCAAGGATCTTGATGATTCCAAAACATGTCGCAATGTGTGACTGATACATGGAGGTCGTCGTAGCACTATTTATGTTTCAGAAATATTTAACAAGTGGTATATGCAACGCAGAGGCATTGTGGGCCACAAAATTTTTCATCACTAAGGCATTTGAATGTAATAAGTCCCTTTAGCTTTGTAAACAAAAAACTTATCTCAACATTTCTATACTCGTTAGAGAAATGTGGGCCTCCTACTCCCCTTACAGCCCTCCTTCCCTCTCCGAATGAGCTCTCTGCGGCACTTACGACCTACGCAACCGTCCTAAACACGCCTTTTTATGACATATGCCACTGCAAATGATACTTCCTAACACATTATTCGCAGTTGTTCCTTGTGGGTTCTAAATTTTCTTTCACTTCCAAGGATCTAGATGATTCGAAAAGTTGTCGCAATGTGTGACTGATACATGGAGGTCGTCGCAGCACTATTTATGTTTCAGAAATATTTAACAAGTGGTATATGCAACGCAGAGGCATTGTGAGCCACAAAATTTTTCGTCACTGTGGCAGTCGAATGTAATAAGTCCCTTTAGCTTTGTAAATAAAGAACCTATCTCAACATTTCTATACTCGTTAGAGAAATGTTGGCCTCATCCTCCCCTTACAGCCCTCCTTCCCTCTCTGAATGAGACTCCTGCGGCAATTGCGAACTTGCCACCGTCCTAAACACGCCTTTTTATGACATATGCCACTGCAAATAATACTTCCTAACACATTATTCGCAGTTGTTCCTTGTGGGTTCTAAATTTTCTTTCACTTCCAAGGATCTAGATGATTCGAAAAGTTGTCGCAATGTGTGACTGATACATGGAGGTCGTCGTAGCACTATTTATGTTTCAGAAATATTTAACAAGTGGTATATGCACGCAGAGGCATTGTGGGCCACAAAATTTTTCGTCACTAAGGCAGTTGAATGTAATAAGTCCCTTTAGCTTTGTAAATAAAGAACCTATCTCAACATTTCTATACTCGTTAGAGAAATGTGGGCCTCCTCCTCCCCTTACAGCCCTCCTTCCCTCTCCGAATGAGCTCTCTGCGGCACTTACGACCTACGCAACCGTCTTAAACACGCGTTTTTATGACATATGTCACTGCTAATGATACTTCCTAACACATTATTCGCAGTTGTTCCTTGTGGGTTCTAAACTTTCTTTCAGTTCCAAGGATCTTGATGATTCCAAAAGTTGTCGCAATGTGTGACTGATACATGGAGGTCGTCGTAGCACTATTTATGTTTCAGAAATATTTAACAAGTGGTATATGCAACGCAGAGGCAATGTGGGCCACAAAATTTTTCGTCACTGTGGCAGTTGAATGTAATAAGTCCCTTTAGCTTTTTAATAAAGAACCTATCTCAACATTTTTATACTCGTTAGAGAAATGTGGGCCTCCTCCACCCCTTACAGCCCTCCTTCCCTCTCCGAATGAGCTCTCTGCGGCACTTACGACCTACCCAACCGTCCTAAACACGCCTTTTTATGACATACGTCACTGCAAATGATACTTCCCAACACATTATTCGCAGTTGTTCCTTGTGGGTTCTAAACTTTCTTTCAGTTCCAACGATCTTGATGATCCCAAAAGTTGTCGCAATGTGTGACTGATACATGGAGGTCGTCGTAGCACTATTTATGTTTCAGGAATATTTAGCAAGTGGTATATGCAACGCAGAGGCATTGTGAGCCACAAAATTTTTCGTCACTGTGGCATTTGAATGTAATAAGTCCCTTTAGATTTGTAAATAAAGAACCTATCTCAACATTTCTATACTCGTTAGAGAAATGTGGGCCTCCTCCTCCCCTTACAGCCCTCCTTCCCTCTCCGAATTAGCTCTCTGCGGCACTTACGACCCACGCAACCGTACGAAACACGCCTTTTTATGACATATGCCACTGCAAATGATACTTCTTAACACCTTATTCGCAGTTGTTCCTTGTGGGTTCTAAATTTTCTTTCAGTTCCAAGGATCTTGATGATCCCAAAAGTTGTCGCAATGTGTGACTGATACATGGAGGTCGTCGTAGCACTATTTATGTTTCAGGAATATTTAACAAGTGGTATATGCAACGCAGAGGCATTGTGAGCCACAAAATTTTTCGTCAGTGTGGCATTTGAGTGTAATAAGTCCCTTTAGCTTTGTAAATAAAGAACCTATCTCAACATTTCTATACTCGTTAGAGAAATGTTGGCCTCATCCTCCCCTTACAGCCCTCCTTCCCTCTCTGAATGAGACTCCTGCGGCAATTGCGAACTTGCCACCGTCCTAAACACGCCTTTTTATGACATATGCCACTGCAAATAATACTTCCTAACACATTATTCGCAGTTGTTCCTTGTGGGTTCTAAATTTTCTTTCACTTCCAAGGATCTAGATGATTCGAAAAGTTGTCGCAATGTGTGACTGATACATGGAGGTCGTCGTAGCACTATTTATGTTTCAGAAATATTTAACAAGTGGTATATGCACGCAGAGGCATTGTGGGCCACAAAATTTTTCGTCACTAAGGCAGTTGAATGTAATAAGTCCCTTTAGCTTTGTAAATAAAGAACCTATCTCAACATTTCTATACTCGTTAGAGAAATGTGGGCCTCCTCCTCCCCTTACAGCCCTCCTTCCCTCTCCGAATGAGCTCTCTGCGGCACTTACGACCTACGCAACCGTCTTAAACACGCGTTTTTATGACATATGTCACTGCTAATGATACTTCCTAACACATTATTCGCAGTTGTTCCTTGTGGGTTCTAAACTTTCTTTCAGTTCCAAGGATCTTGATGATTCCAAAAGTTGTCGCAATGTGTGACTGATACATGGAGGTCGTCGTGGCACTATTTATGTTTCAGAAATATTTAACAAGTGGTATATGCAACGCAGAGGCAATGTGGGCCACAAAATTTTTCGTCACTGTGGCAGTTGAATGTAATAAGTCCCTTTAGCTTTTTAATAAAGAACCTATCTCAACATTTTTATACTCGTTAGAGAAATGTGGGCCTCCTCCACCCCTTACAGCCCTCCTTCCCTCTCCGAATGAGCTCTCTGCGGCACTTACGACCTACCCAACCGTCCTAAACACGCCTTTTTATGACATACGTCACTGCAAATGATACTTCCCAACACATTATTCGCAGTTGTTCCTTGTGGGTTCTAAACTTTCTTTCAGTTCCAACGATCTTGATGATCCCAAAAGTTGTCGCAATGTGTGACTGATACATGGAGGTCGTCGTAGCACTATTTATGTTTCAGGAATATTTAACAAGTGGTATATGCAACGCAGAGGCATTGTGAGCCACAAAATTTTTCGTCACTGTGGCATTTGAATGTAATAAGTCCCTTTAGATTTGTAAATAAAGAACCTATCTCAACATTTCTATACTCGTTAGAGAAATGTGGGCCTCCTCCTCCCCTTACAGCCCTCCTTCCCTCTCCGAATGAGCTCTCTGCGGCACTTACGACCTACGCAACCGTCTTAAACACGCGTTTTTATGACATATGTCACTGCTAATGATACTTCCTAACACATTATTCGCAGTTGTTCCTTGTGGGTTCTAAACTTTCTTTCAGTTCCAAGGATCTTGATGATTCCAAAAGTTGTCGCAATGTGTGACTGATACATGGAGGTCGTCGTAGCACTATTTATGTTTCAGAAATATTTAACAAGTGGTATATGCAACGCAGAGGCAATGTGGGCCACAAAATTTTTCGTCACTGTGGCAGTTGAATGTAATAAGTCCCTTTAGCTTTTTAATAAAGAACCTATCTCAACATTTTTATACTCGTTAGAGAAATGTGGGCCTCCTCCACCCCTTACAGCCCTCCTTCCCTCTCCGAATGAGCTCTCTGCGGCACTTACGACCTACCCAACCGTCCTAAACACGCCTTTTTATGACATACGTCACTGCAAATGATACTTCCCAACACATTATTCGCAGTTGTTCCTTGTGGGTTCTAAACTTTCTTTCAGTTCCAACGATCTTGATGATCCCAAAAGTTGTCGCAATGTGTGACTGATACATGGAGGTCGTCGTAGCACTATTTATGTTTCAGGAATATTTAACAAGTGGTATATGCAACGCAGAGGCATTGTGAGCCACAAAATTTTTCGTCACTGTGGCATTTGAATGTAATAAGTCCCTTTAGATTTGTAAATAAAGAACCTATCTCAACATTTCTATACTCGTTAGAGAAATGTGGGCCTCCTCCTCCCCTTACAGCCCTCCTTCCCTCTCCGAATTAGCTCTCTGCGGCACTTACGACCCACGCAACCGTACGAAACACGCCTTTTTATGACATATGCCACTGCAAATGATACTTCTTAACACCTTATTCGCAGTTGTTCCTTGTGGGTTCTAAATTTTCTTTCAGTTCCAAGGATCTTGATGATTCCAAAAGTTGTCGCAATGTGTGACTGATACATGGAGGTCGTCGTAGCACTATTTATGTTTCAGAAATATTTAACAAGTGGTATATGCAACGCAGAGGCATTGTGAGCCACAATATTTTTCGTCACTGTGGCATTTCAATGTAATAAATCCCTTCAGGTTTGTAAACAAAAAACTTATCTCAACATTTCTATTCTCGTTAGAGAAATGTGGGCCTCCTACTCCCCTTACAGCCCTCCTTCCCTCTCCAAATGAGCTCTCTGCGGCACTTACGACCTACGCAACCGTCCTAAACACGCCTTTTTATGGCATATGCCACTGCAAATGATACTTCCTAACACATTATTCGCAGTTGTTCCTTGTGGGTTCTAAATTTTCTTTCAGTTCCAAGGATCTTGATGATTCCAAAACATGTCGCAATGTGTGACTGATACATGGAGGTCGTCATAGCACTATTTATGTTTCAGAAATATATAACAAGTGGTATATGCAACGCAGAGGCATTGTGAGCCACAAAATTTTTCGTCACTGTGGCATTTGAATGTAATAAGTCCCTTTAGCTTTGTAAATAAAGAACCTATCTCAACATTTCTATACTCGTTAGAGAAATGTGGGCCTCATCCTCCCCTTACAGCCCTCCTTCCCTCTCTGAATGAGACTTCTGCGGCAATTGCGAACTTGCCACCGTCATAAACACGCCTTTTTATGACATATGCCACTGCAAATGATACTTCCTAACACATTATTCGCAGTTGTTCCTTGTGGGTTCTAAATTTTCTTTCACTTCCAAGGATCTAGATGATTCGAAAAGTTGTCGCAATGTGTGACTGATACATGGAGGTCGTCGTAGCACTATTTATGTTTCAGAAAGATTTAACAAGTGGTATATGCAACGCAGAGGCATTGTGGGCCACAAAATGTTTCGTCACTGTGGCAGTTGAATGTAATAAGTCCCTTTAGCTTTGTAAATAAAGAACCTATCTCAACATTTCTATACTCGTTAGAGAAATGTGGGCCTCCTCCTCCCCTTACAGCCCTCCTTCCCTCTCCGAATGAGCTCTCTGCGGCACTTACGACCTACCCAACCGTCCTAAACACGCCTTTTAATGACATATGTCACTGCAAATGATACTTCCTAACACATTATTCGCAGTTGTTCCTTGTGGGTTCTAAACTTTCTTTCAGTTCCAAAGATCTTGATGATCCCAAACGTTGTCGCAATGTGTGACTGATACATGGAGGTCGTCGTAGCACTATTTATGTTTCAGAAATATTTAACAAGTGGTATATGCAACGCAGAGGCATTGTGAGCCACAAAATTTTTCGTCACAACTTGCATTTGAATGTAATAAGTCCCTTTAGATTTGTAAATAAAGAACCTATCTCAACATTTCTATACTCGTTAGAGAAATGTGGGCCTCCTCCTCCCCTTACAGCCCTCCTTCCCTCTCCGAATTAGCTCTCTGCGGCACTTACGACCTACCCAACCGTCCTAAACACGCCTTTTTATGACATATGTCACTGCAAATGATACTTCCTAACACATTATTCGCAGTTGTTCCTTGTGGGTTCTAAACTTTCTTTCAGTTCCAAAGATCTTGATGATCCCAAAAGTTGTCGCAATGTGTGACTGATACATGGAGGTCGTCGTAGCACTATTTATGTTTCAGAAATATTTAACAAGTGGTATATGCAACGCAGAGGCATTGTGAGCCACAAAATTTTTCGTCACAACTGGCATTTGAATGTAATAAGTCCCTTTAGATTTGTAAACAAAGAACCTATCTCAACATTTCTATACTCGTTAGAGAAATGTGGGCCTCCTCCTCCCCTTACAGCCCTCCTTCCCTCACCGAATGAGCTCTCTGCGGCACTTACGACCTACGCAACCGTCCTAAACACGCCTTTTTATGACATATGCCACTGCAAATGATACTTCCTAACACATTGTTCGCAGTTGTTCCTTGTGGGTTCTAAATTTTCTTTCAGTTCGCAGGATCTTGATGATTCCAAAACATGTCGCAATGTGTGACTGATACACGGAGGTCGTCTTAGCACTATTTATGTTTCAGAAATATTTCACAAGTGGTATATGCAACGCAGAGGCATTGTGAGCCACAAAATTTTTCGTCACTGTGGCATTTGAATGTAATAAGTCCCTTTAGCTTTGTAAATGAAGAACCTATCTCAACATTTCTATACTCGTTAGAGAAATGTGGGCCTCATCCTCCCCTTACAGCCCTCCTTCCCTCTCTGAATGAGACTTCTGCGGCAATTGCGAACTTGCCAACGTCCTAAACACGCCTTTTTATGACATATGCCACTGCAAATGATACTTCCTAACACATTATTCGCAGTTGTTCCTTGTGGGTTCTAAATTTTTTTTCACTTCCAAGGATCTAGATGATTCGAAAAGTTGTCGCAATGTGTGACTGATACATGGAGGTCGTCGTAGCACTATTTATGTTTCAGAAATATTTAACAAGTGGTATATGCAACGCAGAGGCATTGTGGGCCACAAAATTTTTCGTCACTAAGGCAGTTGAATGTAATAAGTCCCTTTAGCTTTGTAAATAAAGAAACTATCTCAACATTTCTATACTCGTTAGAGAATTGTGGGCCTCCTCCTCCCCTTACAGCCCTCCTTCCCTCTCCGAATGAGCTCTCTGCGGCACTTACGACCTACCCAACCGTTTTAAACACGCCTTTTTATGACATATGTCACTGCAAATGATGCTTCCTAACACATTATTCGCAGTTGTTCCTTGTGGGTTCTAAACTTTCTTTCAGTTCCAAGGATCTTGATGATTCCAAAAGTTGTCGCAATGTGTGACTGATACATGGAGGTCGTCGTAGCACAATTTATGTTTCAGAAATATTTAACAAGTGGTATATGCAACGCAGAGGCATTGTGAGCCACAAAATTTTTCGTCACTGTGGCACTTGTATGTAATAAGCCCCTTTAGCTTTGTAAATAAAGAACCTATCTCAACATTTCTATACTCGTTAGAGAAATGTGGGCCTCCTCGTCCCCTTACAACCCTCCTTCCCTCTCTGAATAAGCCTTCTGCGGCAATTGCGAACTTCCCACCGTCCTAAACACGCGTTCTTATGACATATGCCACTGCAAATGATACTTCCTAACACATTATTCGCAGTTGTTCCTTGTGGGTTCTAAATTTTCTTTCACTTCCAAGGATCTAGATGATTCGAAAAGTTGTCGCAATGTGTGACTGATACATGGAGGTCGTCGTAGCACTATTTATGTTTCAGAAATATTTAACAAGTGGTATATGCAACGCAGAGGCATTGTGAGCCACAAAATTTTTCGTCACTGTGGCATTTGAATGTAATAAGTCCCTTTAGCTTTGTAAATGAAGAACCTATCTCAACATTTCTATACTCGTTAGAGAAATGTTGGCCTCATCCTCCCCTTACAGCCCTCCTTCCCTCTCTGAATGAGACTTCTGCGGCGATTGCGAACTTGCCACCGTCCTAAACACGCCTTTTTATGACATATGCCACTGCAAATGATACTTCCTAACACATTATTCGCAGTTGTTCCTTGTGGGTTCTAAATTTTCTTTCACTTCCAAGGATCTAGATGATTCGAAAAGTTGTCGCAATGTGTGACTGATACATGGAGGTCGTCGTAGCACTATTTATGTTTCAGAAATATTTAACAAGTGGTATATGCAACGCAGAGGCATTGTGGGCCACAAAATTTTTCGTCGCTAAGGCAGTTGAATGTAATAAGTCCCTTTAGCTTTGTAAATAAAGAAACTATCTCAACATTTCTATACTCGTTAGAGAATTGTGGGCCTCCTCCTCCCCTTACAGCCCTCCTTCCCTCTCCGAATGAGCTCTCTGCGGCACTTACGACCTACCCAACCGTTTTAAACACGCCTTTTTATGACATATGTCACTGCAAATGATACTTCCTAACACATTATTCGCAGTTGTTCCTTGTGGGTTCTAAACTTTCTTTCAGTTCCAAGGATCTTGATGATTCCAAAAGTTGTCGCAATGTGTGACTGATACATGGAGGTCGTCGTAGCACAATTTATGTTTCAGAAATATTTAACAAGTGGTATATGCAACGCAGAGGCATTGTGAGCCACAAAATTTTTCGTCACTGTGGCATTTGAATGTAATAAGTCCCTTTAGCTTTGTAAATAAAGAACCTATCTCAACATTTCTATACTCGTTAGAGAAATGTGGGCCTCATCCTCCCCTTACAGCCCTCCTTCCCTCTCTGAATGAGACTTCTGCGGCAATTGCGAACTTGCCACCGTCATAAACACGCCTTTTTATGACATATGCCACTGCAAATGATACTTCCTAACACATATTCGCAGTTGTTCCTTGTGGGTTCTAAATTTTCTTTCACTTCCAAGGATCTAGATGATTCGAAAAGTTGTCGCAATGTGTGACTGATACATGGAGGTCGTCGTAGCACTATTTATGTTTCAGAAAGATTTAACAAGTGGTATATGCAACGCAGAGGCATTGTGGGCCACAAAATGTTTCGTCACTGTGGCAGTTGAATGTAATAAGTCCCTTTAGCTTTGTAAATAAAGAATCTATCTCAACATTTCTATACTCGTTAGAGAAATGTGGGCCTCCTCCTCCCCTTACAGCCCTCCTTCCCTCTCCGAATGAGCTCTCTGCGGCACTTACGACCTACCCAACCGTCCTAAACACGCCTTTTAATGACATATGTCACTGCAAATGATACTTCCTAACACATTATTCGCAGTTGTTCCTTGTGGGTTCTAAACTTTCTTTCAGTTCCAAAGATCTTGATGATCCCAAACGTTGTCGCAATGTGTGACTGATACATGGAGGTCGTCGTAGCACTATTTATGTTTCAGAAATATTTAACAAGTGGTATATGCAACGCAGAGGCATTGTGAGCCACAAAATTTTTCGTCACAACTTGCATTTGAATGTAATAAGTCCCTTTAGATTTGTAAATAAAGAACCTATCTCAACATTTCTATACTCGTTAGAGAAATGTGGGCCTCCTCCTCCCCTTACAGCCCTCCTTCCCTCTCCGAATTAGCTCTCTGCGGCACTTACGACCTACCCAACCGTCCTAAACACGCCTTTTTATGACATATGTCACTGCAAATGATACTTCCTAACACATTATTCGCAGTTGTTCCTTGTGGGTTCTAAACTTTCTTTCAGTTCCAAAGATCTTGATGATCCCAAAAGTTGTCGCAATGTGTGACTGATACATGGAGGTCGTCGTAGCACTATTTATGTTTCAGAAATATTTAACAAGTGGTATATGCAACGCAGAGGCATTGTGAGCCAGAAAATTTTTCGTCACAACTGGCATTTGAATGTAATAAGTCCCTTTAGATTTGTAAACAAAGAACCTATCTCAACATTTCTATACTCGTTAGAGAAATGTGGGCCTCCTCCTCCCCTTACAGCCCTCCTTCCCTCACCGAATGAGCTCTCTGCGGCACTTACGACCTACGCAACCGTCCTAAACACGCCTTTTTATGACATATGCCACTGCAAATGATACTTCCTAACACATTGTTCGCAGTTGTTCCTTGTGGGTTCTAAATTTTCTTTCAGTTCGCAGGATCTTGATGATTCCAAAACATGTCGCAATGTGTGACTGATACATGGAGGTCGTCTTAGCACTATTTATGTTTCAGAAATATTTAACAAGTGGTATATGCAACGCAGAGGCATTGTGAGCCACAAAATTTTTCGTCACTGTGGCATTTGAATGTAATAAGTCCCTTTAGCTTTGTAAATGAAGAACCTATCTCAACATTTCTATACTCGTTAGAGAAATGTGGGCCTCATCCTCCCCTTACAGCCCTCCTTCCCTCTCTGAATGAGACTTCTGCGGCAATTGCGAACTTGCCACCGTCCTAAACACGCCTTTTTCTGACATATGCCACTGCAAATGATACTTCCTAACACATTATTCGCAGTTGTTCCTTGTGGGTTCTAAATTTTTTTTCACTTCCAAGGATCTAGATGATTCGAAAAGTTGTCGCAATGTGTGACTGATACATGGAGGTCGTCGTAGCACTATTTATGTTTCAGAAATATTTAACAAGTGGTATATGCAACGCAGAGGCATTGTGGGCCACAAAATTTTTCGTCACTAAGGCAGTTGAATGTAATAAGTCCCTTTAGCTTTGTAAATAAAGAAACTATCTCAACATTTCTATACTCGTTAGAGAATTGTGGGCCTCCTCCTCCCCTTACAGCCCTCCTTCCCTCTCCGAATGAGCTCTCTGCGGCACTTACGACCTACCCAACCGTTTTAAACACGCCTTTTTATGACATATGTCACTGCAAATGATGCTTCCTAACACATTATTCGCAGTTGTTCCTTGTGGGTTCTAAACTTTCTTTCAGTTCCAAGGATCTTGATGATTCCAAAAGTTGTCGCAATGTGTGACTGATACATGGAGGTCGTCGTAGCACAATTTATGTTTCAGAAATATTTAACAAGTGGTATATGCAACGCAGAGGCATTGTGAGCCACAAAATTTTTCGTCACTGTGGCACTTGTATGTAATAAGCCCCTTTAGCTTTGTAAATAAAGAACCTATCTCAACATTTCTATACTCGTTAGAGAAATGTGGGCCTCCTCGTCCCCTTACAACCCTCCTTCCCTCTCTGAATAAGCCTTCTGCGGCAATTGCGAACTTCCCACCGTCCTAAACACGCGTTCTTATGACATATGCCACTGCAAATGATACTTCCTAACACATTATTCGCAGTTGTTCCTTGTGGGTTCTAAATTTTCTTTCACTTCCAAGGATCTAGATGATTCGAAAAGTTGTCGCAATGTGTGACTGATACATGGAGGTCGTCGTAGCACTATTTATGTTTCAGAAATATTTAACAAGTGGTATATGCAACGCAGAGGCATTGTGAGCCACAAAATTTTTCGTCACTGTGGCATTTGAATGTAATAAGTCCCTTTAGCTTTGTAAATGAAGAACCTATCTCAACATTTCTATACTCGTTAGAGAAATGTGGGCCTCATCCTCCCCTTACAGCCCTCCTTCCCTCTCTGAATGAGACTTCTGCGGCGATTGCGAACTTGCCACCGTCCTAAACACGCCTTTTTATGACATATGCCACTGCAAATGATACTTCCTAACACATTATTCGCAGTTGTTCCTTGTGGGTTCTAAATTTTCTTTCACTTCCAAGGATCTAGATGATTCGAAAAGTTGTCGCAATGTGTGACTGATACATGGAGGTCGTCGTAGCACTATTTATGTTTCAGAAATATTTAACAAGTGGTATATGCAACGCAGAGGCATTGTGGGCCACAAAATTTTTCGTCACTAAGGCATTTGAATGTAATAAGTCCCTTTAGCTTTGTAAATAAAGAACCTATCTCAACATTTCTATACTCGTTAGAGGAATGTGGGCCTCCTCCTCCCCTTACAGCCCTCTATCCCTCTCCGAATGAGCTCTCTGCGGCACTTACGACCTACGCAACCGTCTTAAACACGCGTTTTTATGACATATGCCACTGCTAATGATACTTCCTAACACATTATTCGCAGTTGTTCCTTGTGGGTTCTAAACTTTCTTTCAGTTGCAAGGATCTTGATGATTCCAAAAGTTGTCGCCATGTGTGACTGATACATGGAGGTCGTCGTAGCACTATTTATGTTTCAGAAATATTTAACAAGTGGTATATGCAACGCAGAGGCATTGTGAGCCACAAAATTTTTCGTCACTGTGGCATTTGAATGTAATAAGTCCCTTTAGATTTGTAAATAAAGAACCTATCTCAACATTTCTATACTCGTTAGAGAAATGTAGGCCTCATCCTCCCCTTACAGCCCTCCTTCCCTCTCTGAATGAGACTTCTGCGGCAATTGCGAACTTGCCACCGTCCTAAACACGCCTTTTTATGACATATGCCACTGCAAATGAATCTTCCTAACACATTATTCGCAGTTGTTCCTTGTGGGTTCTAAATTTTCTTTCACTTCCAAGGATCTAGATGATTCGAAAAGTTGTCGCAATGTGTGACTGATACGTGGAGGTCGTCGTAGCACTATTTATGTTTCAGAAATATTTAACAAGTGGTATATGCAACGCAGAGGCATTGTGGGCCACAAAATTTTTCGTCACTGTGGCAGTTGAATGTAATAAGTCCCTTTAGCTTTGTAAATAAAGAACCTATCTCAACATTTCTATACTCGTTAGAGAAATGTGGGCCTCCTCCTCCCCTTACAGCCCTCCTTCCCTCTCCGAATGAGCTCTCTGCGGCACTTACGACCTACACAACCGTCCTAAACACGCCTTTTTATGACATATGTCACTGCAAATGATACTTCCTACCACATTATTCGCAGTTGTTCCTTGTGGGTTCTAAACTTTCTTTCAGTTCCAAGGATCTTGATGATTCCAAAAGTTGTCGCAATGTGTGACTGATACATGGAGGTCGTCGTAGCACTATTTATGACTCAGAAATATTTAACAAGTGGTATATGCAACGCAGAGGCATTGTGAGCCACAAAATTTTTCGTCACTGTGGCAATTGAATGTAATAAGTCCCTTTAGCTATGTAAACAAGGAACTTATCTTAACATTACTCCACTAGTTGGAGAAATGTGGGCCTCCTCCTCCCCTTACAGCCCTCCTTCCCTCTCCGAATGAGATCTCTGCGGCACTTACGACCTACGCAACCGTCCTAAACACGCCTTTTTATGACATATGTCACTGCAAATGATACTTCCTAAGACATTATTCGCAGTTGTTCCTTGTGGGTTCTAAACTTTCTTTCAGTTCCAAGGATCTTGATGATTCCAAAAGTTGTCGCATTGTGTGACTGATACATGGAGGTCGTCGTAGCACTATTTATGTCTCAGAAATATTTAACAAGTGGTATATCCAACGCAGAGGCATTGTGAGCCACAAAATTTTTCGTCAGTGTGGCATTTGAAAGTAATAAGTACCTTTAGCTTTGTAAATAAAGAACCTATCTCAGCATTTCTATACTCGTTAGAGAAATGTTTGCCGCCTCCTCCCCTTACAGCCCTCCTTCCCTCTCCGAATGAACTCTCTGCGGCACTTACGACCTACGCAACCGTCCTAAACACGCCTTTTTATGACATATGCCACTGCAAATGATACTTCCTAACACATTATTCGCAGTTGTTCCTTGTGGGTTCTAAATTTTCTTTCAGTTCCAAGGATCTTGATGATTCCAAAACATGTCGCAATCTGTGACTGATACATGGAGGTCGTCTTAGCACTATTTATGTCTCAGAAATATTTAACAAGTGGTATATACAACGCAGAGGCATTGTGGGCCACAAAATTTTTCGTCACTAAGGCAGTTGAATGTAATAAGTCCCTTTAGCTTTGTAAATAAAGAACCTATCTCAACATTTCTATACTCGTTAGAGAAATGTGGGCCTCCTCCTCCCCTTACAGCCCTCCTTCCCTCTCCGAATGAGCTCTCTGCGGCACTTACGACCTACCCAACCGTCCTAAACACGCCTTTTTATGACATATGTCACTGCAAATGATACTTCCTAACACATTATTCGCAGTTGTTCCTTGTGGCTTCTAAACTTTCTTTCAGTTCCAAGGATCTTGATGATTCCAAAAGTTATCGCAATGTGTGACTGATACATGGAGGTCGTCGTAGCACAATTTATGTTTCAGAAATATTTAACAAGTGGTATATGCAACGCAGAGGCATTGTGAGCCACAAAATTTTTCGTCACTGTGGCAGTTGAATGTAATAAGTCCCTTTAGCTTTGTAATTAAAGAACCTATCTCAACATTTCTATACTCGTTAGAGAAATGTGGGCCTCCTCGTCCCCTTACAGCCCTCCTTCCCTCTCTGAATAAGCCTTCTGCGGCAATTGCGAACTTGCCACCGTCCTAAACACGCGTTCTTATGACATATGCCACTGCAAATGATACTTCCTAACACATTATTCGCAGTTGTTCCTTGTGGGTTCTAAATGTTCTTTCACTTCCAAGGATCTTGATGATTCGAAAAGTTGTCGCAATGTGTGACTGATACATGGAGGTCGTCGTAGCACTATTTATGTCACAGAAATATTTAACAAGTGGTATATGCAACGCAGAGGCATTGTGAGCCACAAAATTTTTCGTCACTGTGGCAGTTGAATGTAATAAGTCCCTTTAGCTTTGTAAATAAAGAACCTATCTCAACATTTCTGTACTCGTTAGAGAAATGTGGGCCTCCTCCTCCCCTTACAGCCCTCCTTCCCTCTCCGAATGAGCTCTCTGCGGCACTTACGACCTACCCAACCGTCCTAAACACGCCTTTTTATGACATATGTCACTGCAAATGATACTTCCTAACACATTATTCGCAGTTGTTCCTTGTGGGTTCTAAACTTTCTTTCAGTTCCAAGGATCTTGATGATTCCAAAAGTTGTCGCAATGTGTGACTGATACATGGAGGTCGTCGTAACACTATTTATGTTTCAGAAATATTTAACAAGTGGTATATGCAACGCAGAGGCATTGTGAGCCACAAAATTTTTCGTCACTGTGGCAATTGAATGTAATAAGTCCCTTTAGCTTTGTAAACAAGGAACTTATCTTAACATTTCTCCACTAGTTGGAGAAATGTGGGCCTCCTCCTCCCCTTACAACCCTCCTTCCCTCTCCGAATGAGATCTCTGCGGCACTTACGACCTACGCAACCGTCCTAAACACGCCTTTTTATGACATATGTCACTGCAAATGATACTTCCTAACACATTATTCGCAGTTGTTCCTTGTGGGTTCTAAACTTTCTTTCAGTTCCAAGGATCTTGATGATTCCAAAAGTTGTCGCAATGTGTGACTGATACATGGAGGTCGTCGTAGCACTATTTATGTTTCAGAAATATTTAACAAGTGGTATATGCAACGCAGAGGCATTGTGAGCCACAAAATGTTTCGTCACTGTGGCAGTTGAATGTAATAAGTCCCTTTAGCTTTGTAAATAAAGAACCTATCTCAACATTTCTATACTCGTTAGAGAAATGTGGGCCTCCTCCTCCCCTTACAGCCCTCCTTCCCTCTCTGAATAAGCCTTCTGCGGCAATTGCGAACTTGCCACCGTCCTAAACACGCCTTTTTATGACATATACCACTGCAAATGATACTTCCCAGCACATTATTCGCAGTTGTTCCTTGTGGGTTCTAAATTTTCTTTCACTTCCAAGGATCTTGATGATTCCAAAAGTTGTCGCAATGTGTGACTGATACATGGAGGTCGTCGTAGCACTATTTATGTTACAGAAATATTTAACAAGTGGTATATGCAACGCAGAGGCATTGTGAGCCACAAATATTTTCGTCACTGTGGCATTTGAATGCAATAAGTCCCTTTAGCTTTGTAATTAAAGAACCTATCTCAACATTTCTATACTCGATAGAGAAATGTGGGCCTCCTCGTCCCCTTACAGCCCTCCTTCCCTCTCTGAATAAGCCTTCTGCGGCAATTGCGAACTTGCCACCGTCCTAAACACGCGTTCTTATGACATATGCCACTGCAAATGATACTTCCTAACCCATTATTCGCAGTTGTTCCTTGTGGGTTCTAAATTTTCTTTCACTTCCAAGGATCTTGATGATTCCAAAAGTTGTCGCAATGTGTGACTGATACATGGAGGTCGTCGTAGCACTATTTATGTCACAGAAATATTTAACAAGTGGTATATGCAACGCAGAGGCATTGTGAGCCACAAAATTTTTCGTCACTGTGGCAGTTGAATGTAATAAGTCCCTTTAGCTTTGTAAATAAAGAACCTATCTCAACATTTCTGCACTCGTTAGAGAAATGTGGGCCTCCTCCTCCCCTTACAGCCCTCCTTCCCTCTCCGAATGAGCTCTCTGCGGCACTTACGACCTACCCAACCGTCCTAAACACGCCTTTTTATGACATATGTCACTGCAAATGATACTTCCTAACACATTATTCGCAGTTGTTCCTTGTGGGTTCTAAACTTTCTTTCAGTTCCAAGGATCTTGATCATTCCAAAAGTTGTCGCAATGTGTGACTGATACATGGAGGTCGTCGTAACACTATTTATGTTTCAGAAATATTTAACAAGTGGTATATGCAACGCAGAGGCATTGTGAGCCACAAAATTTTTCGTCACTGTGGCAATTGAATGTAATAAGTCCCTTTAGCTTTGTAAACAAGGATCTTATCTTAACATTTCTCCACTAGTTGGAGAAATGTGGGCCTCCTCCTCCCTTTACAACCCTCCTTCCCTCTCCGAATGAGATCTCTGCGGCACTTACGACCTACGCAACCGTCCTAAACACGCCTTTTTATGACATATGTCACTGCAAATGATACTTCCTAACACATTATTCGCAGTTGTTCCTTGTGGGTTCTAAACTTTCTTTCAGTTCCAAGGATCTTGATGATTCCAAAAGTTGTCGCAATGTGTGACTGATACATGGAGGTCGTCGTAGCACTATTTATGTTTCAGAAATATTTAACAAGTGGTATATGCAACGCAGAGGCATTGTGAGCCACAAAATGTTTCGTCACTGTGGCAGTTGAATGTAATAAGTCCCTTTAGCTTTGTAAATAAAGAACCTATCTCAACATTTCTATACTCGTTAGAGAAATGTGGGCCTCCTCCTCCCCTTACAGCCCTCCTTCCCTCTCTGAATAAGCCTTCTGCGGCAATTGCGAACTTGCCACCGTCCTAAACACGCCTTTTTATGACATATGCCACTGCAAATGATACTTCCCAGCACATTATTCGCAGTTGTTCCTTGTGGGTTCTAAATTTTCTTTCACTTCCAAGGATCTTGATGATTCCAAAAGTTGTCGCAATGTGTGACTGATACATGGAGGTCGTCGTAGCACTATTTATGTTTCAGAAATATTTAACAAGTGGTATATGCAACGCAGAGGCATTGTGAGCCACAAATATTTTCGTCACTGTGGCATTTGAATGTAATAAGTCCCTTTAGCTGTGTAAATAAAGAACCTATCTCAAAATTTTTTACACTCGTTAGAGAAATGTGGGCCTCCTCCTCCTCTTACAGCCCTCCTACCCTCCCCGAATGAGCTCTCTGCGGCACTTACGACCTACCCAACCGTCCTAAACACGCCTTTTTATGACATATGTCACTGCAAATGATACTTCCTAACACATTATTCGCAGTTGTTCCTTGTGGGTTCTAAACTTTCTATCAGTTGCAAGGATCTTGATGATTCCAAAAATTGTCGCAATGTGTGACTGATACATGGAGGTCGTCGTAGCACTATTTATGTTTCACAAATATTTAACAAGTGGTATATGCAACGCAGAGGCATTGTGAGCCACAAAATTTTTCCTCACTGTGGCATTTGAATGTAAGAAGTCCCTTTAGCTTTGTAAACAAGGAACTTATCTCAACATTTCTATATTCGTTAGAGAAATGTGGGCCTCCTCCTCCCCTTGCAGCCCTCCTTCCCTCTCCGAATGAGATCTCTGCGGCACTTACGACCTACGCAACCGTCCTAAACACGTCTTTGTATGACATATGCCACTGCAAATGATACTTCCTAACACAAAACTCGCAGTTGTTCCTTGTGGGTTCTAAATTTCCTTTCAATTCAAAGGATCTTGATGATTCCAAAAGTTGTCGCAATGTGTGACTGATACATGGAGGTCGTCGTAGCACTATTTATTTTTCAGAAATATTTAACAAGTGGTATATGCAACGCAGAGGCATTGTGAGCCACAAAATTTTTCGTCACTGTGGCATTTGAATGTAATAAGTCCCTTTATCTTTGTAAACAAGGAACTTATCTCAACATTTCTATACTCGTTAGACAAATGTGGGCCTCCTCCTCCCCTTACAGCCCTCTTTCCCTCTCCGAATGAGATCTCTGCGGCACTTACGACCTACGCAACCGTCCTAAACACGCCTTTTTATGACATATGCCACTGCAAATGATACTTCCTAACACATTATTCGCAGTTGTTCCTTGTGGGTTCAAAATTTTCTTTCAGTTCCAAGGATCTTGATGATTCCAAAGCGTGTCGCAATGTGTGACTGATACATGGAGGTCGTCGTAGCACTTTTTATGTTTCAGAAATATTTAACAAGTGGTATATGCAACGCAGAGGCATTGTGAGCCACACATATTTTCGTCACTGTGGCATTTGAATGTAATAAGTCCCTTTAGCTTTGTAAATAAATAACCTATCTCAACATTTCTATACTCCTTAGAGAAATGTGGGCCTCCTCCTCCCCTTACAGCCCTCTTTCCCTCTCCGAATGAGATCTCTGCGGCACTTACGACCTACGCAACCGTCCTAAACACGTCATTGTATGACATATGCCACTGCAAATGATACTTCCTAACACATTATTCGCAGTTGTTCCTTGTGGGTTCTAAATTTTCTTACAGTTCAAAGGATCTTGATGATTCCAAAGCTTGTCGCAATGTGTGACTGATACATGGAGGTCGTCGTAGCACTATTTATGTTTCAGAAATATTTAACAAGTGGTATATGCAACGCAGAGGCATTGTGAGCCACAAATAATTTCGTCACTGTGGCATTTGAATGTAATAAGTCCCTTTAGCTTTGTAAATAAAGAACCTATCTCAACATTTGTATACTCGTTAGAGAAATGTGGGCCTCCTCCTCCCCTTACAGCCCTCCTTCCCTCTCCGAATGAGATCTCTGCGGCACTTACGACCTACGCAACCGTCCTAAACACGTCTTTGTATGACATATGCCACTGCAAATGATACTTCCTAACACAAAACTCGCAGTTGTTCCTTGTGGGTTCTAAATTTCCTTTCAATTCAAAGGATCTTGATGATTCCAAAAGTTGTCGCAATGTGTGACTGATACATGGAGGTCGTCGTAGCACTATTTAAGTTTCAGAAATATTTAACAAGTGTTCATGCAACGCAAAGGGATTGTGAGCCACAAAATTTTTCGTCACTGTGGCATTTGAATGTAATAAGTCCCTGTTGCTTTGTAAATAAAGAACTTATCTCAACATTTCTATACTCGTTAGAGAAATGTGGGCCTCCTCCTAACCTTACAGCCCTCCTTCCCTCTCCGAATGAGCTCTCTGCGGCACTTACGACCTACCCAACCGTCCTAAACACGCCTTTTTATGACATATGCCATTCCAAATGATACTTCCTAACACATTATTCGCAGTTGTTCCTTGTGGGTTCTAAATTTTCTTTCAGTTCCAAGGATCTTCATGATTCCAAAGCTTGTCGCAATGTGTGACTGATACATGGAGGTCGTCGTAGCACTATTTATGTTTCAGAAATATTTAACAAGTGGTATATGCAACGCAGAGGCATTGTGAGCCACAAATATTTTCGTCACTCTGGCATTTGAATGTAATAAGTCCCTTTAGCTTTGTAAATAAAGAACCTATCTCAACATTTCTATACTCGTTAGAGAAATGTGGGCCTCCTCCTCCCCTTACAGCCCTCCTTCCCTCTCCGAATGAAATCTCTGCGGCACTTACGACCTACGCAACCGTCCTAAACACGTCTTTGTATGACATATGCCACTGCAAATGATACTTCCTAACACATTATTCGCAGTTGTTCCTTGTGGGTTCTAAATTTCCTTTCAATTCAAAGGATCTTGATGATTCCAAAAGTTGACGCAATGTGTGACTGATACATGGAGGTCGTCGTAGCACTATTTATGTTTCAGAAATATTTAATAAGTGGTATATGCAACGCAGAGGCATTATGGGCCACAAAATTTTTCGTCACTGTGGCAGTTGAATGTATTAAGTCCCTTTAGCTTTGTAAATAAAGAACCTATCTCAACATTTCTATACTCGTTAGAGAAATGTGGGCCTCCTCCTCCCCTTACAGCCCTCCTTCCCTCTCCGAATGAGCTCTCTGCGGCACTTACGACCTACCCAACCGTCCTAAACACGCCTTTTTATTAAATATGTCACTGCAAATGATACTTCCTAACACATTATTCGCAGTTGTTCCTTGTGGGTTCTAAACTTTCTTTCAGTTCCAAGGATCTTGATGATCCCAAAAGTTGTCGCAATGTGTGAATGGTACATGGAGGTCGTCGTAGCACTATTTATGTTTCAGAAATATTTAACAAGTGGTATATGCAACGCAGAGGCATTGTGAGCCACAAAATTTTTCGTCACTGTGGCATTTCAATGTAATAAATCCCTTTAGCTTTGTAAACAAGGAACTTATCTCAACATTTCTATACTCGTTAGAGAGATGTGGGCCTCCTCCTCCCCTTACAGCCCTCCTTCCCTCTCCGAATGAGCTCTCTGCGGCACTTACGACCTACGCAACCGTCCTAAACACGCCTTTTTATGACATATGCCACTGCAAATGATACTTCCTAACACATTATTCGCAGTTGTTCCTTGTGGGTTCTAAATTTTCTTTCAGTTCCAAGGATCTTGATGATACCAAAACATGTCGCAATGTGTGACTGATACATGGAGGTCGTCGTAGCACTATTTATGTTTCAGAAATATTTAACAAGTGGTATATGCAACGCAGAGGCATTGCGAGCCACAAAATTTTTCGTCACTGTGGCAGTTGAATGTAATAAGTCCCTTTAGCTTTGTAAATAAAGAACCTATCTCAACATTTCTATACTCGTTAGAGAAATGTGGGCCTCCTCGTCCCTTTACAGCCCTCCTTCCCTCTCTGAATAAGCCTTCTGCGGCAATTGCGAACTTGCCACCGACCTAAACACGCGTTCTTATGACATATGCCACTGCAAATGATACTTCCTAACACATTATTCGCAGTTGTTCCTAGTTGGTTCTAAATTTTCTTTCACTTCCAAGGATCTTGATGATTCGAAAAGTTGTCGCAATGTGTGACTGATACATGGAGGTCGTCGTAGCACTATTTATGTCTCAGAAATATTTAACAAGTGGTATATGCAACGCAGAGGCATTGTGAGCCAGAAAATTTTAGGTCACTTTGGCATTTGAATGTAATAAGTCCCTTTAGCATTGTAAATAAAGAACCTATCACAACATTTCTATACTCGTTAGAGAAATGTGGGCCTCCTCCTCCCCTTACAGCCCTCCTTCCCTCTCCGAATGAGCTCTCTGCGGCACTTACGACCTACCCAACCGCCCTAAACACGCCTTTTTGTGACATATGTCACTGCAAATTATACTTCCTAACACATTATTCGCAGTTGTTCCTTGTGGGTTCTAAACTTTCTTTCAGTTCCAAGGATCTTGATGTTTCCAAAAGTTGTTGCAATGTGCGACTGATACATGGAGGTCGTCGTAGAACTATTTATGCTTCAGAAATATTTAACAAGTGGTATATGCAACGCAGAGGCATTGTGAGCCACAAGATTTTTCGTCACTGTGGCAGTTGAATGTAATAAGTCCCTTTAGCTTTGTAAATAAACAACCTATCTCAACATTTCTATACTCGTTAGAGAAATGTGGGCCTCATCCTCCCCTTACAGCCCTCCTTCCCTCTCTGAATGAGACTTCTGCGGCAATTGCGAACTTGCCGCCGTCCTAAACACGCCTTTTTATGACATATGCCACTGCAAATGATACTTCCTAACACATTATTCGCCGTTGTTCCTTGTGGGTTCTAAATTTTCTTTCACTTCCAAGGATCCAGATGATTCGAAAAGTTGTCGCAATGTGTGACTGATACATGGAGGTCGTCGTAGCACTATTTATGTTTCAGAAATATTTTACAAGTGGTATATGCAACGCAGAGGCATTGTGAGCCACAAAATTTTTCGTCACTGTGGCACTTGAATGTAATAAGTCCCTTTAGCTTTGTAAATAAAGAACCTATCTCAACATTTCTATACTCGTTAGAGAAATGTAGGCCTCCTCCTCCCCTTACAGCCCTCCTTCCCTCTCCGAATGAGCTCTCTGCGGCACTTACGACCTACCCAACCGTCCTAAACACTCCTTTTTATGACATATGCCACTGCAAATGATACTTCCTAACACATTATTCGCAGTTGTTCCTTGTGGGTTCTAAACTTTCTTTCAGTTCCAAGGATCTTGATGATTCCAAAAGTTGTCGCAATGTGTGACTGATACATGGAGGTCGTCGTAACACTATTTATGTTTCAAGAATATTTAACAAGTGGTATATGCAACGCAGAGGCATTGTGAGCCACAAAATTTTTCGTCACTGTGGCAATTGAATGTAATAAGTCCCTTTAGCTTTGTAAACAAGGAACTTATCTTAACATTTCTCCACTAGTTGGAGAAATGTGGGCCTCCTCCTCCCCTTACAGCCCTCCTTCCCTCTCCGAAAGAGATCTCTGCGGCACTTACGACTTACGCAACCGTCCTAAACACGCCTTTTTATGACATAAGTCACTGCAAATGATACTTCCTAACACATTATTCGCAGTTGTTCCTTGTGGGTTCTAAACTTTCTTTCAGTTGCAAGGATCTTGATGATTCCAAAAGTTGTCGCAATGTGTGACTGATACATGGAGGTCGTCGTAGCACTATTTATGTTTCAGAAATATTTAACAAGTGGTATATGCAACGCAGAGGCATTGTGAGCCACAAAATTTTTCGTCACTGTGGCAGTTGAATGTAATAAGTCCCTTTAGCTTTGCAAATAAAGAACCTATCTCAACATTTCTATACTCGTTAGAGAAATGTGGGCCTCCTCGTCCCCTTACAGCCCTCCTTCCCTCTCTGAATAAGCCTTCTGCGGCAATTGCGAACTTGCCACCGTCCTAAACACGCGTTCTTATGACATATGCCACTGCAAATGATACTTCCTAACACATTATTCGCAGTTGTTCCTTGTGGGTTCTAAATTTTCTTTCGCTTCCAAGGATCTTGATGATTCGAAAAGTTGTCGCAATGTGTGACTGATACATGGAGGTCGTCGTAGCACTATTTATGTCTCAGAAATATTTAACAAGTGGTATATGCAACGCAGAGGCATTGTGAGCCACAACATTTTTCGTCAGTGTGGCATTTGAAAGTAATAAGTCCCTTTAGCTTTGTAAATAAAGAACCTATCTCAGCATTTCTATACTCGTTAGAGAAATGTTTGCCGCCTCCTCCCCTTACAGCCCTCCTTCCCTCTCCGAATGAACTCTCTGCGGCACTTACGACCTACGCAACCGTCCTAAACACGTCTTTGTATGACATATGCCACTGCAAATGATACTTCCTAACACATTATTCGCAGTTGTTCCTTGTGGGTTCTAAATTTCCTTTCAATTCAAAGGATCTTGATGATTCCAAAAGTTGTCGCAATGTGTGACTGATACATGGAGGTCGTCGTAGCACTATTTATGTTTCAGAAATATTTAACAAGTGGTATATGCAACGCAGAGGCATTGTGAGCCACAAATATTTTCGTCTCTGTGGCATTTGAATGTAATAAGTCCCTTTAGCTTTGTAAATAAAGAACCTATCTCAACATTTCTACACTCGTTAGAGAAATGTGGGCCTCTTCCTCCCCTTACAGCCCTCCTTCCCTCTCCGAATGAGCTCTCTGCGGCACTTACGACCTACCCAACCGTCCTAAACACGCCTTTTTATGACATATGCCACTGCAAATGATACTTCCTAACACATTATTCGCAGTTGTTCCTTGTGGGTTCTAAACTTTCTTTCAGTTGCAAGGATCTTGATGATTCCAAAAGTTGTCGCAATGTGTGACTGATACATGGAGGTCGTCGTAGCACTATTTATGTTTCAGAAATATTTAACAAGTGGTATATGCAACGCAGAGGCATTGTGAGCAACAAAATTTTTCCTCACTGTGGCATTTGAATGTAATAAGTCCCTGTAGATTTGTAAATAAAGAACCTATCTCAACATTTCACCACTCGTTAGAGAAATGTGGTCCTCCTCCTCCCCTTACAGCCCTCCTTCCCTCTCCGAATGAGCTCTCTGCGGCACTTACGACCTACCCAACCGTCCCAAACACGCCTTTTTATGACATATGTCACTGCAAATGATACTTAATAACACATTATTCGCAGTTGTTCCTTGTGGGTTCTAAACTTTCTTTCAGTTGCAAGGATCTTGATGATTCCAAAAGTTGTCGCAATGTGTGACTGATACATGGAGGTCGTCGTAGCACTATTTATGTTTCAGAAATATTTAACAAGTGGTACATGCAACGCAGAGGCATTGTGAGCCACAAAATTTTTCCTCAGTGTGGCATTTGAATGTAATAAGTCCCTTTAGCTTTGTAAACAAGGAACTTATCTCGACATTTCTATACTCGTTAGAGAAATGTGGGCCTCCTCCTCCCCTTACAACCCTCCTTCCCTCTTCGAATGAGATCTCTGCGGCACTTACGACCTACCCAACCGTCCTAAACACGCCTTTTTGTGACATATGTCACTGCAAATTATACTTCCTAACACATTATTCGCAGTTGTTCCTTGTGGGTTCGAAACTTTCTTTCAGTTGCAAGGATCTTGATGATTCCAAAAGTTGTCGCAATGTGTGACTGATACATGGAGGTCGTCGTAGCACTATTTATGTTTCAGAAATATTTAACAAGTGGTACATGCAACGCAGAGGCATTGTGAGCCACAAAATCTTTCGTCACTGTGGCAATTGAATGTAATAAGTCCCTTTAGCTTTGTAAACAAGGAACTTATCTTAACATTTCTCCACTAGTTGGAGAAATGTGGGCCTCCTCCTCCCCTTACAGCCCTCCTTCCCTCTCCGAAAGAGATCTCTGCGGCACTTACGACTTACGCAACCGTCCTAAACACGCCTTTTTATGACATAAGTCACTGCAAATGATACTTCCTAACACATTATTCGCAGTTGTTCCTTGTGGGTTCGAAACTTTCTTTCAGTTCCAAGGATCTTGATGATTCCAAAAGTTGTCGCAATGTGTGACTGATACATGGAGGTCGTCGTAGCACTATTTATGTTTCAGAAATATTTAACAAGTGGTATATGCAACGCAGAGGCATTGTGAGCCACACAATTTTTCGTCACTGTGGCAGTTGAATGTAATAAGTCCCTTTAGCTTTGCAAATAAAGAACCTATCTCAACATTTCTATACTCGTTAGAGAAATTTGGGCCTCCTCGTCCCCTTACAGCCCTCCTTCCCTCTCTGAATAAGCCTTCTGCGGCAATTGCGAACTTGCCACCGTCCTAAACACGCGTTCGTATGACATATGCCACTGCAAATGATACTTCCTAACACATTATTCGCAGTTGTTCCTTGTGGGTTCTAAATTTTCTTTCACTTCCAAGGATCTTGATGATTCGAAAAGTTGTCGCAATGTGTGACTGATACATGGAGGTCGTCGTAGCACTATTTATGTCTCAGAAATATTTAACAAGTGGTATATGCAACGCAGAGGCATTGTGAGCCACAACATTTTTCGTCAGTGTGGCATTTGAAAGTAATAAGTCCCTTTAGCTTTGTAAATAAAGAACCTATCTCAGCATTTCTATACTCGTTAGAGAAATGTTTGCCGCCTCCTCCCCTTACAGCCCTCCTTCCCTCTCCGAATGAACTCTCTGCGGCACTTACGACCTACGCAACCGTCCTAAACACGTCTTTGTATGACATATGCAACTGCAAATGATACTTCCTAACACATTATTCGCAGTTGTTCCTTGTGGGTTCTAAATTTCCTTTCAATTCAAAGGATCTTGATGATTCCAAAAGTTGTCGCAATGTGTGACTGATACATGGAGGTCGTCGTAGCACTATTTATGTTTCAGAAATATTTAACAAGTGGTATATGCAACGCAGAGGCATTGTGAGCCACAAATATTTTCGTCACTGTGGCATTTGAATGTAATAAGTCCCTTTAGCTTTGTAAATAAAGAACCTATCTCAACATTTCTACACTCGTTAGAGAAATGTGGGCCTCTTCCTCCCCTTACAGCCCTCCTTCCCTCTCCGAATGAGCTCTCTGCGGCACTTACGACCTACCCAACCGTCTTAAACACGAATTTTTATGACATATGTCACTGCAAATGATACTTCCTAACACATTATTCGCAGTTGTTCCTTGTGGGTTCTAAACTTTCTTTCAGTTGCAAGGATCTTGATGATTCCAAAAGTTGTCGCAATGTGTGACTGATACATGGAGGTCGTCGTAGCACTATTTACGTTTCAGAAATATTTAACAAGTGGTATATGCAACGCAGAGGCATTGTGAGCCACAAAATTTTTCCTCACTGTGGCATTTGAATGTAATAAGTCCCTTAAGATTTGTAAACAAGGAACTTATCTCAACATTTCTATACTCGTTAGAGAAATGTGGGCCTATTCCTCCCCTTACAACCCTCCTTCCCTCTCCGAATGAGATCTCTGCGGCACTTACGACCTACGCAACCGTCCTAAACACGTCTTTGTATGACATATGCCACTGCCAATGATACTTCCTAACACATTATTCGCAGTTGTTCCTTGTGGGTTCTAAATTTCCTTTCAATTCAAAGGATCTTGATGATTCCAAAAGTTGTCGCAATGTGTTACTGATACATGGAGGTCGTCGTAGCACTATTTATATTTCAGAAATATTTAACAAGTGGTATATGCAACGCAGAAGCATTGTGAGCCACAAAATTTTTCGTCACTGTGGCATTTGAATGTAATAAGTCCCTTTAGCTTTGTAAACAATGAACTTATCTCAACATTTCTATACTCGTTAGACAAATGTGGGCCTCCTCCTCCCCTTACAGCCCTCCTTCCCTCTCCGAATGAAATCTCTGCGGCACTTACGACCTACGCAACCGTCCTAAACACGCCTCTTTATGACATATTTCACTGCAAATGATACTTCCTAACACATTATTCGCAGTTGTTCCTTGTGGGTTCTAAATTTTCTCTCAGTTCCAAGGATCTTGATGATTCCAAAGCTTGTCGCAATGTGTGACTGATACATGGAGGTCGTCGTAGCACTATTTATGTTTCAGAAATATTTAACAAGTGGTATATGCAACGCAGAGGCATTGTGAGCCACAAATATTTTCGTCACTGTGGCATTTGAATGTAGTAAGTCCCTTTACCTTTGTAAATAAAGAACCTATCTCAACATTTCTATACTCGTTAGAGAAATGTGGGCCTCCTCCTCCCCTTACAGCCCTCCTTCCCTCTCCGAATCAGATCTCTGCGGCACTTACGACCTACGCAACCGTCCTAAACACGTCTTTGTATTACATATGCCACTGCAAATGATACTTCCTAACACATTATTCGCAGTTGTTCCTTGTGGGTTCTAAATTTTTTTCAATTCAAAGGATCTTGATGATTCCAAAAGTTGTCGCAATGTGTGACTGATACATGGAGGTCGTCGTAGCACTATTTATGTTTCAGAAATATTTAACAAGTGTTATATGCAACGCAGAGGCATTGTGAGCCACAAATATTTTCGTCACTGTGGCATTTGAATGTAATAAGTCCCTTTAGCTTTGTAAATAAAGAACCTATCTCAACATTTCTATACTCGTTAGAGAAATGTGGGCCTCCTCCTCCCCTTACAGCCCTCCTTCCCTCTCCGAATGAGCTCTCTGCGGCACTTACGACCTACCCAACCGTCCTAAACACGCCTTTGTATGACATATGTCACTGCAAATGATACTTCCTAACACATTATTCGCAGTTGTTCCTTGTGGGTTCTAAACTTTCTTTCAGTTGCAAGGATCTTGATGATTCCAAAAGTTGTCGCAATGTGTGACTGATACATGAAGGTCGTCATAGCACTATTTATGTTTCAGAAATATTTAACAAGTGGTATATGCAACGAAGAGGCATTGTGAGCCACAAATATTTTCGTCACTTTGGCATTTGAATGTAATTAGTCCCTTTAGATTTGTAAATAAAGAACCTATCTCAACATTTCTAATCTCGTTAGAGAAATGTGGGCCTCCTCCTCCCCTTACAGCCCTCCTTCCCTCACCGAATGAGCTCTCTGCGGCACTTACGACCTACGCAACGGTCCTAAACACGCGTTTTTATGACATATGCCACTGTAAATGATACTTCCTAACACATTATTCGCAGTTGTTCCTTGTGGGTTCTAAATTTTCTTTCAGTTCCAAGGATCTTGATGATTCCAAAAGTTGTCGCAATGTGTGACTGATACATGGAGGTCGTCATAGCACTATTTATGTTTCAGAAATATTTAACAAGTGGTATATGCAACGCAGAGGCATTGTGAGCCACAAATATTTTCGTCACTGTGGCATTTGAATGTAATAAGTCCCTTTAGATTTGTAAATAAAGAACCTATCTCAACATTTCTATACTCGTTAGAGAAATGTGGGCCTCCTCCTCCGATTACAACCCTCCTTCCCTCTCCGAATGAGCTCTCTGCGGCACTTACGACCTACCCAACCGTCCTAAACACGCCTTTGTATGACATATGTCACTGCAAATGATACTTCCTAACACATTATTCGCAGTTGTTCCTTGTGGGTTCTAAACTTTCTTTCAGTTGCAAGGATCTTGATGATTCCAAAAGTTGTCGCAATGTGTGACTGATACATGAAGGTCGTCATAGCACTATTTATGTTTCAGAAATATTTAACAAGTGGTATATGCAACGAAGAGGCATTGTGAGCCACAAATATTTTCGTCACTTTGGCATTTGAATGTAATTAGTCCCTTTAGATTTGTAAATAAAGAACCTATCTCAACATTTCTAATCTCGTTAGAGAAATGTGGGCCTCCTCCTCCCCTTACAGCCCTCCTTCCCTCACCGAATGAGCTCTCTGCGGCACTTACGACCTACGCAACGGTCCTAAACACGCGTTTTTATGACATATGCCACTGTAAATGATACTTCCTAACACATTATTCGCAGTTGTTCCTTGTGGGTTCTAAATTTTCTTTCAGTTCCAAGGATCTTGATGATTCCAAAAGTTGTCGCAATGTGTGACTGATACATGGAGGTCGTCATAGCACTATTTATGTTTCAGAAATATTTAACAAGTGGTATATGCAACGCAGAGGCATTGTGAGCCACAAATATTTTCGTCACTGTGGCATTTGAATGTAATAAGTCCCTTTAGATTTGTAAATAAAGAACCTATCTCAACATTTCTATACTCGTTAGAGAAATGTGGGCCTCCTCCTCCGATTACAGCCCTCCTTCCCTCTCCGAATGAGATCTCTGCGGCACTTGCGACCTACGCAACCGTCCTAAACACGTCTTTGTATGACATATGCCACTGCCAATGATACTTCCTAACACATTGTTCGCAGTTGTTCCTTGTGGGTTCTAAATTTCCTTTCAATTCAAAGGATCTTGATGATTCCAAAAGTTGTCGCAATGTGCTACTGATACATGGAGGTCGTCGTAGCACTATTTATATCTCAGAAATATTTAACAAGTGGTATATGCAACGCAGAGGCATTGTGAGCCACAAATATTATCGTCAGTGTGGCATTTGAATGTAATAAGTCCCTTTAGATTTGTAAATAAAGAACCTATCTCAACATTTCTATACTCGTTAGAGAAGTGTGGGCCTCCTACTCCCCTTACAACCCTCCTTCCCTCTCCGAATGAGATCTCTGCGGCACTTACGACCTACGCAACCGTCCTAAACACGTCTTTGTATGACATATGCCACTGCCAATGATACTTCCTAACACATTATTCGCAGTTGTTCCTTGTGGGTTCTAAATTTCCTTTCAATTCAAAGGATCTTGATGATTCCAAAAGTTGTCGCAATGTGTTACTGAGACATGGAGGTCGTCGTAGCACTATTTATATTTCAGAAATATTTAACAAGTGGTATATGCAACGCAGAGGCGTTGTGAGCCACAAAATTTTTCGTCACTGTGGCATTTGAATGTAATAAGTCCCTTTAGCTTTGTAAACAAGGAACTTATCTCAACATTTCTATACTCGTTAGAGAAATGTGGGCCTCCTCCTCCCCTTACAGCCCTCCTTCCCTCTCCGAATGAGATCTCTGCGGCACTTACGACCTACCCAACCGTCCTAAACACGCCTTTTTATGACATATGTCACTGCAAACGATACTTCCTAACACATTATTCGCAGTTGTTCCTTGTGGGTTCTAAACTTTCTTTCAGTTGCAAGGATCTTGATGATTCCAAAAGTTGTCGCAATGTGTGACTGATACATGGAGGTCGTCATAGCACTATTTATGTTTCAGAAATATTTAACAAGTGGTATATGCAACGCAGAGGCATTGTGAGCCACAAATATATTCGTCACTGTGGCATTTGAATGTAATAAGTCCCTTTAGATTTGTAAATAAAGAACCTATCTCAACATTTCTAATCTCGTTAGAGAAATGTGGGCCTCCTCCTCCCCTTACAGCCCTCCTTCCCTCACCGAATGAGCTCTCTGCGGCACTTACGACCTACGCAACCGTCCTAAACACGCGTTTTTCTGACATATGCCACTGCAAATGATACTTCCTAACACATTATTCGCAGTTGTTCCTTGTTCGTTCTAAATTTTCTTTCAGTTCCAAGGATATTGATGATTCCAAAAGTTGTCGCAATGTGTGACTGATACATGGAGGTCGTCATAGCACTATTTATGTTTCAGAAATATTTAACAAGTGGTATATGCAACGCAGAGGCATTGTGAGCCACAAATATTTTCGTCACTGTGGCATTTGAAAGTAATAAGTCCCTTTAGATTTGTAAATAAAGAACCTATGTCAACATTTCTATACTCGTTAGAGAAATGTGGGCCTCCTCCTCCCCTTACACCCTCCTTCCCTCTCCGAATGAGATCTCTGCGGCACTTACGACCTACGCAACCGTCCTAAACACGTCTTTGTATGACATATGCCACTGCCAATGATACTTCCTAACACATTATTCGCAGTTGTTCCTTGTGGGTTCTAAATTTCCTTTCAATTCAAAGGATCTTGATGATTCCAAAAGTTGTCGCAATGTGTTACTGATACATGGAGGTCGTCGTAGCACTATTTATATTTCAGAAATATTTAACAAGTGGTATATGCAACGCAGAGGCATTGTGAGCCACAAAATTTTTCGTCACTGTGGCATTTGAATGTAATAAGTCCCTTTAGCTTTGTAAACAAGGAACTTATCTCAACATTTCTATATCCGTTAGACAAATGTGGGCCTCCTCCTCCCCTTACAGCCCTCCTTCTATCTCCGAATGAGATCTCTGCGGCACTTACGACCTACGCAACCGTCCTAAACACGCCTCTTTATGACATGTGCCACTGCAAATGATACTTCCTAACACATTATTCGCAGTTGTTCCTTGTGGGTTCTAAATTTTCTTTCAGTTCCAAGGATATTGATGATTCCAAAAGTTGTCGCAATGTGTGACTGATACATGGAGGTCGTCATAGCACTATTTATGTTTCAGAAATATTTAACAAGTGGTATATGCAACGCAGAGGCATTGTGAGCCACAAAATTTTTCCTCACTGTGGCATTTGAATGTAATAAGTCCCTTTAGCTTTGTAAACAAGGAACGTATCTCGACATTTCTATACTCGTTAGAGAAATGTGGGCCTCCTCCTCCCCTTACAACCCTCCTTCCCTCACCGAATGAGATCTCTGCGGCACTTACGACCTACGCAACCGTCCTAAACACGTCTTTGTATGACATATGCCACTGCAAATGATACTTCCTAACACATTATTTGCAGTTGTTCCTTGTGGGTTCTAAATTTCCTGTCAATTCAAAGGATCTTGATGATTCCAAAAGTTGTCGCAATGTGTTACTGATACATGGAGGTCGTCGTAGCACTATTTATATTTCAGAAATATTTAACAAGTGGTATATGCAACGCAGAGGCATTGTGAGCCACAAAATTTTTCGTCACTGTGGCATTTGAATCTAATAAGTCCCTTTAGCTTTGTAAACAAGGAACTTATCTCAACATTTCTATACTCGTTAGACAAATGTTGGCCTCCTCCTCCCCTTACAGCCCTCCTTCCCTCACCGAATGAAATCTCTGCGGCACTTACGACCTACGCAACCATCCTAAACACGCCTCTTTATGACATATGCCACTGCAAATGATACTTCCTAACACATTATTCGCAGTTGTTCCTTGTGGGCTCTAAATTTTCTCTCAGTTCCAAGGATCTTGATGATTCCAAAGCTTGTCGCAATGTGTGACTGATACATGGAGGTCGTCGTAGCACTATTTATGTTTCAGAAATATTTAACAAGTGGTATATGCAACGCAGAGGCATTGTGAGCCACAAATATTTTCGTCACTGTGGCATTTGAATGTAATAAGTCCCTTTAGCTTTGTAAATAAAGAACCTATCTCAACATTTCTATACTCGTTAGAGAAATGTGGGCCTCCTCCTCCCCTTACAGCCCTCCTTCCCTCTCCGAATCAGATCTCTGCGGCACTTACGACCTACGCAACCGTCCTAAACACGTCTTTGTATGACATATGCCACTGCAAATGATACTTCCTAACACATTATTCGCAGTTGTTCCTTGTGGGTTCTAAATTTTTTTCAATTCAAAGGATCTTGAGGATTCCAAAAGTTGTCGCAATGTGTGACTGATACATGGAGGTCGTCGTAGCACTATTTATGTTTCAGAAATATTTTACAAGTGTTATATGCAACGCAGAGGCATTGTGAGCCACAAATATTTTCGTCACTGTGGCATTTGAATGTAATAAGTCCCTTTAGCTTTGTAAACAAAGAACCTATCTCAACATTTCTATACTCGTTAGAGAAATGTGGGCCTCCTCCTCCCCTTACAGCCCTCCTTCCCTCTCCGAATGAGCTCTCTGCGGCACTTACGACCTACCCAACCGTCCTAAACACGCCTTTTTATGACATATGTCACTGCAAATGATACTTCCTAACACATTATTCGCAGTTGTTCGTTGTGGGTTCTAAACATTCTTTCAGTTGCAAGGATCTTGATGATTCCAAAAGTTGTCGCAATGTGTGACTGATACATGGAGGTCGTCATAGCACTATTTATGTTTCAGAAATATTTAACAAGTGGTATATGCAACGCAGAGGCATTGTGAGCCACAAATATTTTCGTCACTGTGGCATTTGAATGTAATAAGTCCCTTTAGATTTGTAAATAAAGAACCTATCTCAACATTTCTATACTCGTTAGAGAAATGTGGGCCTCCTCCTCCCCTTACAGCCCTCCTTCCCTCACCGAATGAGCTCTCTGCGGCACTTACGACCTACGCAACCGTCCTAAACACGCGTTTTTATGACATATGCCACTGCAAATGATACTTCCTAACACATTATTCGCAGTTGTTCCTTGTGGGTTCTAAATTTTCTTTCAGTTCCAAGGATCTTGATGGTTCCAAAAGTTGTCCCAATGTGTGACTGATACATGGATTTCGTCGTAGCACTATTTATGTTTCAGAAATATTTAACAAGTGGTATATGCAACGCAGAGGCATTGTGAGCCACAAAATTTTTCGTCACTGTGGCATTTGAATGTAATATGTCCCTTTAGCTTTGTAAATAAAGAACCTATCTTAACATTTCTATACTCGTTAGAGAAATGTGGGCCTCCTCCTCCCCTTACAGCCCTCCTTCCCTCTCCGAATGAGCTCTCTGCGGCACTTACGACCTACCCAACCGTCCTAAACACGCCTTTTTATGACATATGCCACTGCAAATGATACTTCCTAACACATTATTCGCAGTTGTTCATTGTGGGTTCTAAATTTTCTTTCAGTTCCAAGGATCTTGATGATTCCAAAAGTTGTCGCAATGTGTGACTGATACATGGAGGTCGTCGTAGCTTTATTTATGTTTCAGAAATATTTAACAAGTGGTATATGCAACGCAGAGGCATTGTGAGCCACAAAATTTTTCGTCACTGTGGCAGTTGAATGTAATAAGTCCCTTTAGCTTTGTAAATAAACAACCTATCTCAACATTTCTATACTCGTTAGAGAAATGTGGGCCTCATCCTCCCCTTACAGCCCTCCTTCCCTCTCCGAATGAGCCTTCTGCGGCACTTGCGAACTTGCCACCGCCCTAAACACGCGTTTTTATGACATATGCCACTGCAAATGATACTTCCTAACACATTATTCGCAGTTGTTCCTTGTGGGTTCTAAATTTTCTTTCAGTTCCAAGGATCTTGATGATTCCAAATGTTGTCGCAATGTGTGAGTGAAACATGGAGGTCGTCATAGAACTATTTATGTTTCAGAAATATTTAACAAGTGGTATATGCAACGCAGAGGCATTGTGAGCCACAAAATTTTTCGTCACTGTGGCAATTGAATGTAATAAGTCCTTTAGCTTTGTAAATAAAGAACCTATCTCAACATTTCTATACTCGTTAGAGAAATGTGGGCCTCATCCTCCCCTTACAGCCCTCCTTCCCTCTCCGAATGAGCCTTCTGCGGCACTTGCGAACTTGCCACCGCCCTAAACACGCGTTTTTATGACATATGCCACTGCAAATGATACTTCCTAACACATTATTCGCAGTTGTTCCTTGTGGGTTCTAAATTTTCTTTCAGTTCCAAGGATCTTGATGATTCCAAAAGTTGTCCCAATGTGTGACTGATACATGGAGGTCGTCGTAGCACTATTTATGTTTCAGAAATATTTAACAAGTGGTATATGCAACGCAGAGGCATTGTGAGCCACAAAATTTTTCGTCACTGTGGCATTTGAATGTAATAAGTCCCTTTAGCTTTGTAAATAAAGAACCTATCTCAACATTTCTATACTCGTTTGAGAAATGTGGGCCTCCTCCTCCCCTTACAGCCCTCCTCCCCTCTCCGAATGAGCTCTCTGCGGCACTTACGACCTACGCAACCGCCCTAAACACGCCTTTTTATGACATATGCCACTGCAAATGATACTTCCTAACACACAATTCGCAGTTGTTCCTTGTGGGTTCTAAAGTTTCTTTCAGTTCCAAGGATCTTGATGATTCCAAATGTTGTCGCAATGTGTGACTGATACATGGAGGTCGTCGTAGCACTATTTATGTTTCAGAAATATTTAACAAGTGGTATATGCAACGCAGAGGCATTGTGAGCCACAAATATTTTCGTCACTGTGGCATTTGAATGTAATAAGTCCCTTTAGCTTTGTAAATAAAGAACCTATCTCAACATTTCTATACTCCTTAGAGAAATGTGGGCCTCCTCCTCCCCTTACAGCCCTCCTTCCCTCACCGAATGAGCTCTCTGCGGCACTTACGACCTACGCAACCGTCCTAAACACGCGTTTTTATGAAATATGCCACTGCAAATGATACTTCCTAACACATTATTCGCAGTTGGTCCTTGTGGGTTCTAAATTTTCTTTCAGTTCCAAGGTTCTTGATGATTCCAAAAGTTGTCCCAATGTGTGACTGATACATGGAGGTCGTCGTAGCACTATTTATGTTTCAGAAATATTTAACACGTGGTATATGCAATGCAGAGGCATTGTGAGCCACAAAATTTTTCGTCACTTTGGCATTTGAATGTAATAAGTCCCTTTAGCATTGTAAATAAACAACCTATCACAACATTTCTATACTCGTTACAGAAATGTGGGCCTCCTCCTCCCCTTACAGCCCTCCTTCCGTCTCCGAATTAACCTTCTGCAGCAATTGCGAACTAGCCACCGTCCTAAACACGCGTTTTTATGACATATGCCACTGCAAATGATACTTCCTAACACATTATTCGCAGTTGTTCCTTGTGGGTTCTAAATTTTCTTTCAGTTCCAAGGATCTTGATGATTCCAAATGTTGTCGCAATGTGTGACTGATACATTGAGGTCGTCGTAGCACTATTTATGTTTCAGAAATATTTAACAAGTGGTATATGCAACAAAGAGGCATTGTGAGCCACAAAATTTTTCGTCACTGTGGCATTTGAATGTAATAAGTCCCTTTAGCTTTGTAAATAAAGAACCTATCTCATCATTTCTATACTCGTTAGAGAAATGTGGGCCTCCTCCTCCCCTTAGAGCCCTCCTTCACTATCCGAATGAGCTCTCTGCGGCACTTACGACCTACGCAACCGTCCTAAACACGTCTTTGTATGACATATGCCACTGCAAATGATACTTCCTAACACATTATTCGCAGTTGTTACTTGTGGGTTCTAAATTTTCTTTCAGTTCCAAGGATCTTGATGATTCCAAAAGTTATCGCAATGTGTGACTGATACATGGAGGTCGTCGTAACACTATTTATGTTTCAGAAATATTTAACAAGTGGTATATGCAACGCAGAGGCATTGTGTGCCACAAAATTTTTCGTCACTGTGGCATTTGAATGTAATAAGTCCCTGTAGCTTTGTAAATAAAGAACCTATCTCAAAATTTCTATACTCTTTAGAGAAATGTGGGCCTCCTCCTCCCCTTACAGCCCTCCTTCCCTCTCCGAATGAGCTCTCTGCGGCACTTACGACCTACGCAACCGTGATAAATACGCCTTTTAATGACATATGCCACTGCAAAAATACTTCCTAACACATTATTCGCAAATGTTCCTTCTGGGTTCTAAATTTTCTTTCAGTTCCAAGGATCTTGATGATTCCAGAAGTTGTCGCAATGTGTGACTGATACATGGAGATCGTCGTAGCACTATTTATGTTTCAGAAATATTTAACAAGTGGTATATGCAACGCAGAGGCAATGTGAGCCACAAAATTTTTCGTCACTGTGGCATTTGAATGTAATAAGTCCCTGTAGCTTTGTAAATAAAGAACCTATCTCAACATTTCTATACTCGTTAGATAAATGTGGGCCTCATCCTCCCCTTACAGCCCTCCTTCCCTCTCCGAATGAGCCTTCTGCGGCACTTGCGAACCTGCCGCCGCCCTAAACACGCGTTTTTATGACATATGCCACTGCAAATGATACTTCCTAACACATTATTCGCAGTTGTTCCTTGTGGGTTCTAAATTTTCTTTCAGTTCCAAGGATCTTGATGATTCCAAATGTTGTCGCAATGTGTGACTGATACATGGAGGTCGTCGTAGCACTATTTATGTTTCAGAAATATTTAACAAGTGGTATATGCAACAAAGAGGCATTGTGAGCCACAAAATTTTTCGTCACTGTGGCATTTGAATGTAATAAGTCCCTTTAGCTTTCTAAATAAAGAACCTATCTCATCATTTCTATACTCGTTACAGAAATGTGGGCCTCCTCCTCCCCTTAGAGCCCTCCTTCACTATCCGAATGAGCTCACTGCGGCACTTACGACCTACGCAACCGTCCTAAACACGTCTTTGTATGACATATGCCACTGCAAATGATACTTCCTAACACATTATTCGCAGTTGTTCCTTGTGGGTTCTAAATTTTTTTCAATTCAAAGGATCTTGATGATTCCAAAAGTTGTCGCAATGTGTGACTGATACATGGAGGTCGTCGTAGCACTATTTATGTTTCAGAAATATTTAACAAGTGTTATATGCAACGCAGAGGCATTGTGAGCCACAAATATTTTCGCCACTGTGGCATTTGAATGTAATAAGTCCCTTTAGCTTTGTAAATAAAGAACCTATCTCAACATTTCTATACTCGTTAGAGAAATGTGGGCCTCCTCCTCCCCTTACAGCCCTCCTCCGAATGAGCTCTCTGCGGCACTTACGACCTACCCAACCGTCCTAAACACGCCTTTTTATGACATATGTCACTGCAAAAGATACTTCCTAACACATTATTCGCAGTTGTTCCTTGTGGGTTCTAAACTTTCTTTCAGTTGCAAGGATCTTGATGATTCCAAAAGTTGTCGCATTGTGTGACTGATACATGGAGGTCGTCATAGCACTATTTATGTTTCAGAAATATTTAACAAGTGGTATATGCAACGCAGAGGCATTGTGAGCCACAAGTATTTTCGTCACTGTGGCATTTGAATGTAATAAGTCCCTTTAGATTTGTAACTAAAGAACCTATCTCAACATTTCTATACTCGTTAGAGAAATGTGGGCCTCCTCCTCCCCTTACAGCCCTCCTTCCCTCACCGAATGAGCTCTCTGTGGCACTTACGACCTACGCAACCGTCCTAAACACGCGTTTTTATGACATATGCCACTGCAAATGATACTTCCTAACACATTATTCGCAGTTGTTCCTTGTGGGTTCTAAATTTTCTTTCAGTTCCAAGGATCTTGATGATTCCAAAAATTGTCCCAATGTGTGACTGATACATGGATTTCGTTGTAGCACTATTTATGTTTCAGAAATATTTAACAAGTGGTATATGCAACGCAGAGGCATTGTGAGCCACAAAATTTTTCGTCACTGTGGCATTTGAATGTAATAAGTCCCTTTAGCTTTGTAAATAAAGAACCTATCTTAACATTTCTATACTTGTTAGAGAAATGTGGGCCTCCTCCTCCCCTTACAGCCCTCCTTCCCTCTCCGAATGAGCTCTCTGCGGCACTTACGACCTACGCAACCGTCCTAAACACGCCTTTTTATGACATATGCCACTACAAATGATACTTCCTAACACATTATTCGCAGTTGTTCCTTGTGGGTTCTAAATTTTCTTTCAGTTCCAAGGATCTTGATGATTCCAACAGTTGTCGCAATGTGTGACTGATACATGAAGGTCGTCGTAGCACTATTTATGTTTCAGAAATATTTAACAAGTGGTATATGCAACGCAGAGGCATTGTGAGCCACAAAATTTTTCGTCACTGTGGCATTTGAATGTAATAAGTCCCTTTAGCTTTGTAAATAAAGAACCTATCTCAACATTTCTATACCCGTTAGAGAAATGTGGGCCTCCTCGTCCCCTTACAGCCCTCCTTCCCTCTCTGAATGAGCCTTCTGCGGCATTTGCGAACTTGCCACCGTCCTAAACACGCGTTTTTATGACATACGCCACTGCAAATGATACTTCCTAACTTATTACTCGCAGTTGTTCCTTGTGGGTTCTAAATTTTCTTTCAGTTCCAAGGATCTTTATGATTCCAAAAGTTGTCGCAATGTGTGACTGATACATGGAGGTCGTCGTAGCTTTATTTATGTTTCAGAAATATTTAACAAGTGGTATATGCAACGCAGCGGCATTGTGAGCCACAAAATTTTTCGTCACTGTGGCAGTTGAATGTAATAAGTCCCTTTAGCTTTGTAAATAAACAACCTATCTCAACATTTCTATACTCGTTAGAGAAATGTGGGCCTCATCCTCCCCTTACAGCCCTCCTTCCCTCTCCGAATGAGCCTTCTGCGGCACTTGCGAACTTGCCACCGCCCTAAACACGCGTTTTTATGACATATGCCACTGCAAATGATACTTCCTAACACATTATTCGCAGTTGTTCCTTGTGGGTTCTAAATTTTCTTTCAGTTCCAAGGATCTTGATGATTCCAAATGTTGCCGCAATGTGTGACTGAAACATGGAGGTCGTCATAGCACTATTTATGTTTCAGAAATATTTAACAAGTGGTATATGCAACGCAGAGGCATTGTGAGCCACAAAATGTTTCGTCACTGTGGCAATTGAATGTAATAAGTCCCTTTAGCTTTGTAAATAAAGAACCTATCTCAACATTTCTATACTCGTTAGAGAAATGTGGGCCTCATCCTCCCCTTACAGCCCTCCTTCCCTCTCCGAATGAGCTTTCTGCGGCACTTGCGAACTTGCCACCGCCCTAAACACGCGTTTTTATGACATATGGCACTGCAAATGATACTTCCTAACACATTATTCGCAGTTGTTCCTTGTGGGTTCTAAATTTTCTTTCAGTTCCAAGGATCTTGATGATTCCAAAAGTTGTCCCAATGTGTGACTGATACATGGAGGTCGTCGTAGCACTATTTATGTTTCAGAAATATTTAACAAGTGGTATATGCAACGCAGAGGCATTGTGATCCACAAAATTTTTCGTCACTGTGGCATTTGAATGTAATAAGTCCCTTTAGCTTTGTAAATAAAGAACCTATCTCAACATTTCTATACTCGTTTGAGAAATGTGGGCCTCATCCTCCCCTTACAGCCCTCCTTCCCTCTCCGAATGAGCTCTCTGCGGCACTTACGACCTACGCAACCGCCCTAAACACGCCTTTTTATGACATATGCCACTGCAAATGATACTTCCTAACACATAATTCGCAGTTGTTCCTTGTGGGTTCTAAACTTTCTTTCAGTTCCAAGGATCTTGATGATTCCAAATGTTGTCGCAATGTGTGACTGATACATGGAGGTCGTCGTAGCACTATTTATGTTTCAGAAATATTTAACAAGTGGTATATGCAACGCAGAGGCATTGTGAGCCACAAATATTTTCGTCACTGTGGCATTTGAATGTAATAAGTCCCTTTAGCTTTGTAAATAAAGAACCTATCTCAACATTTCTATACTCCTTAGAGAAATGTGGGCCTCCTCCTCCCCTTACAGCCCTCCTTCCCTCACCGAATGAGCTCTCTGCGGCACTTACGACCTACGCAACCGTCCTAAACACGCGTTTTTATGACATATGCCACTGCAAATGATACTTCCTAACACATTATTCGCAGTTGGTCCTTGTGGGTTCTAAATTTTCTTTCAGTTCCAAGGATCTTGATGATTCCAAAAGTTGTCCCAATGTGTGACTGATACATGGAGGTCATCGTAGCACTATATATGTCTCAGAAATATTTAACAAGTGGTATATGCAATGCAGAGGCATTGTGAGCCACAAAATTTTTCGTCACTTTGGCATTTGAATGTAATAAGTCCCTTTAGCATTGTAAATAAAGAACCAATCACAACATTTCTATACTCGTTAGAGAAATGTGGGCCTCCTCCTCCCCTTACAGCCCTCCTTCCCTCTCCGAATGAGCTCTCTGCGGCACTTACGACCTACGCAACCGTCCTAAACACGCCTTTTTATGACATATGCCACTGCAAATGATACTTCCTAACACATTATTCGCAGTTGTTCCTTGTGGGTTCTAAATTTTCTTTCAGTTCCAAGGATCTTGATGATTCCAAAAGTTGTCGCAATGTGTGACTGACACATGGAGGTCGTCGTAGCACTATTTATGTTTCAGAAATATTTAACAAGTGGTATATGCAACGCAGAGGCATTGTGAGACACAAAATTCTTCGTCACTGTGGCATATGAATGTAATAAGTCCCTTTAGTTTCGTAAATAAAGAACCTATCTCATCATTTCTTTACTCGTTAGAGAAATGTGGGCCTCCTCCTCCCCTTACAGCCCTCCTTCCCTCTCCGAATGAGCCTTCTGCGGCACTTGCGAACTTGCCACCGCCCTAAACACGCGTTTTTATGACATATGCCACTGCAAATGATACTTCCTAACACATTATTCGCAGTTGTTCCTTGTGGGTTCTAAATTTTCTTTCAGTTCCAAGGATCTTGATGATTCCAAAAGTTGTCGCAATGTGTGACTGATACATGGAGGTCGTCGTAGCACTATTTATGTTTCAGAAATATTTAACAAGTGCTATATGCAACAAAGAGGCATTGTGAGCCACAAAATTTTTCGTCACTGTGGCATTTGAATGTAATAAGTCCCTTTAGCTTTCTAAATAAAGAACCTATCTCATCATTTCTATACTCGTTAGAGAAATGAAGGCCTCCTCCTCCCCTTACAGCCCTCCTTCACTCTCCGAATGAGCTCTCTGCGGCACCTACGACCTACGCAACCGTCCTAAACACGTCTTTGTATGACATATGCCACTGCAAATGATACTTCCGAACACATTATTCGCAGTTGATCCTTGTGGATTCTAAATTTTCTTTCAGTTCCAAGGATCTTGATGATTCCAAAAGTTATCGCAATGTGTGACTGATACATGGAGGTCGTCGTAACACTATTTATGTTTCAGAAATATTTAACAAGTGGTATATGCAACGCAGAGGCATTGTGTGCCACAAAATTTTTCGTCACTGTGGCATTTGAATGTAATAAGTCCCTGTAGCTTTGTAAATAAAGAACCTATCTCAAAATTTCTATACTCTTTAGAGAAATGTGGGCCTCCTCCTCCCCTTACAGCCCTCCTTCCCTCTCCGAATGAGCTCTCTGCGGCACTTACGACCTGCGCAACCGTGATAAATACGCCTTTTAATGACATATGCCACTGCAAATGATACTTCCTATCACATTATTCGCAAATGTTCCTTGTGGGTTCTAAATTTTCTTTCAGTTCCAAGGATCTTGATGATTCCAACAGTTGTCGCAATGTGTGACTGATACATGGAGGTCGTCGTAGCACTATTTATGTTTCAGAAATATTTAACAAGTGGTATATGCAACGCAGAGGCATTGTGAGCCACAAAATTTTTCGTCACTGTGGCATTTGAATGTAATAAGTCCCTTTAGCTTTGTAAATAAAGAACCTATCTCAACATTTCTATACGCGTTAGATAAATGTGGGCCTCATCCTCCCCTTACAGCCCTCCCTCCCTCTCCGAATGAGCCTTCTGCGGCAATTGCGAACTTGCTACCGTCCTAAACACGCGTTTCTATGACATATGCCACTGCAAATGATACTTCCTAACACATTATTCGCAGTTGTTCCTTGTGGGTTCTAAATTTTCTTTTAATTCCAAGGATCTTGATGATTCCACCAGTTGTCGCAATGTGTGACTGATACATGGAGGTCGTCGTAGCACTATTTATGTTTCTGAAATATTTAACAAGTGGTATATGCAACGCAGAGGCATTGTGAGCAAAAAAATTTTTCGTCACTGTGGCATTTGAATGTATTAAATCCCTTTAGCTTTGTAAATAAAGAACCTATCTCAACATTTCTATACTCGTTAGAGAAATGTGGGCCTCCCCCTACCCTTACAGCCCTCCTTTCCTCTCGGAATGAGCTCTCCGAGGCACTTACGAATTACGCAACCGTCCTAAAAACGCCTTTTTATGACATATGCAACTGCAAATGATCCTTCCTATTACATTATTCGCAATTGTTCCTTGTGGGTTCTAAATTTCCTTTCAGTTCCAAGGATCTTGATGATTCCAAAAGTTGTCGCAATGTGTGACTGATACATGGAGGTCGTCGTAGCACTATTTATGTTTCAGAAATATTTTACAAGTGGTATATGCAACGCAGAGGCATTGTGAGCCACAAAATTTTTCGTCACTGCGCATTTGAATGTAATAAGTGTCTTTGGCTTTGTAAATAAAAAACCTATCTCAACATTTCTATACTCGTTAGAGAAATGTGGGCCTCCTCCTACCCTTACAGCCCTCCTTTCCTCTCGGAATGAGCTCTCCGCGGCACTTACGAATTACGCAACCGTCCTAAACACGCCTTTTTATGACATATGCAACTGCAAATGATCCTTCCTATTACATTATTCGCAATTGTTCCTTGTGGGTTCTAAATTTCCTTTCAGTTCCAAGGATCTTGATGATTCCAAAAGTTGTCGCAATGTGTGACTGATACATGGAATGTCGTCGTAACACTATTTATGTTTCAGAAATATTTAACAAGTGGTATATGCAACGCGGAGGCATTTTGAGCCACAATATTTTTCGTCACTGTGGCATTTGAATGTAATAAGTCCCTTTAGCTTTGTAAATAAAGAACCTATCTCAACATTTCTATACTCGTTAGAGATATGTGGGCCTCCTCCTCCCCTTACAGCCCTCCTTCCCTCTCCGAATGGGGTCTCGGCGGCACTTACTACCTACGCAACCGTCCTAAACACGCCTTTTTATGACATATGCCACTGCAAATGATACTTCCTAACACATTATTCGCAAATGTGCCTTGTGAGATCTAAATTTTTTTTCAGTTCCAAAGATCTTGATGATTACAAAAAGTTGTCGCAATGTGTGACTGATACATGGAGGTCGTCGTAGCACTATTTATGTTCCAGAAATACTTAACAAGTGGTATATGCAACGCAGAGGCATTGTGAGCCACAAAATTTTTCGTCACTGTGGCATTTCAATGTAATAAGTCCCTTTAGCTTTGTAAATAAAGAACCTATCTCAACATTTCTATACTCGTTAGAGAAATGTGGGCCTCCTCCTCCCCTTACAGCCCTCCTTCCCTCTCCGAATGAGCTCTCTGCGGCACTTACGACCTCCGCAGCCGTCCTAAACACGCCTTTTTATGACATATGCCACTGCAAATGATACTTCCTAACACATTATTGGCAGTTGTTCCTTGTGGGTTCTAAATTTTCCTTCAGTTCCGAGAATCTTGATGATTCCAAAAGTTGTCGCAATGTGTGACTGATACATGGAGGTCGTCGTAGCACTATTTATTTTTCAGAAATATTTAACAAGTGGTATATGCAACGCAGAGGCATTGTGAGCCACAAAATTTTTCGTCACTGTGGCATTTGAATGTAATAAGTCCCTTTAGCTTTGTAAATAAAGAACCTATCTCAACATTTCTATACTCGTTAGAGAAATGTGGGCATCATCCTCCCCTCACAGCCCTCCTTCCCTCTCTGAATGAGACTTCTGCGGCAATTGCGAAATTGCCACCGTCCTAAACACGCCTTTTTATGACTTATGCCACTGCAAATGATACTTCCTAACACATTATTCGCAGTTGTTCCTTGTGGGTTCTAAATTTTTTACACTTCCAAGGATCTAGATGATTCGAAAAGTTGTCGCAATGTGTGACTGCTACATGGAGGTCGTCGTAGCACTATTTATGTTTCAGAAAAATTTAACAAGTGGTATATGCAACGCAGAGGCATTGTGGGCCACAAAATTTTTCGTCACTGTGGCAGTTGAATGTAATAAGTCCCTTTAGCTTTGTAAATAAAGAACCTATCTCAACATTTCTATACTCGTTAGAGAAATGTGGGCCTCCTCGTCCCCTTACAGCCCTCCTTCCCTCTCTGAATAAGCCTTCTGCGGCAATTGCGAACTTGCCACCGTCCTAAACACGCGTTCTTATGACATATGCCACTGCAAATGATACTTCCTAACACATTATTCGCCGTTGTTCCTTGTGGGTTCTAAATTTTCTTTCACTTCCAAGGATCTTGATGATTCGAAAAGTTGTCGCAATGTGTGACTGATACATGGAGGTCGTCGTAGCACTATTTATGTTTCTGAAATATTTAACAAGTGGTGTATGCAACGCAGAGGCATTGTGAGCCACAAAATTTTTTGTCACTGTGGCATTTGAAAGTAATAAGTCCCTTTAGCTTTGTAAATAAAGAACCTATCTCAACATTTCTATACTCGTTAGAGAAATGTTTGCTGCCTCCTCCCCTTACAGCCCTCCTTCCCTCTTCGAATGAGCTCTCTGCGGCACTTACGACCTACGCAACCGTCCTAAACACGTCTTTGTATGACATATGCCACTGCAAATGATACTTCCTAACACATTATTCGAAGTTGTTCCTTGTGGGTTCTAAATTTCCTTTCAATTCAAAGAATCTTGATGATTCCAAAAGTTGTCGCAATGTGTGACTGATAGATGGAGGTCGTCGTAGCACTATTTATGTTCCAGAAACATTTAGCAAGTTGTATATGCAACGCAGAGACATTATGAGCCACAAAATTTTTCGCCACTGTGGCATTTGAATGTAATAAGTCCCTTTAGCTTTGTAAATAAAGAACCTATCTCAACATTTCTACACTCGTTAGAGAAATGTGGGCCTCCTCCTTTCCTTACAGCCCTCCTTCCCTCTCCGAATGAGCTCTCGGCGGCACTTACGACCTACGCTACCGTCCTAAACACGCCTTATTATGACATATGCCACTGCAAATGATACTTCCTAACATATTATTCGCAAATGTCCCTTGTGGGATCTAAATTTTCTTTCAGTTCCAAGGATCTTGATGATTCCAACAGTTGTCGCAATGTGTGACTGATACATGGAGGTCGTTGTAGCACTATTTATGTTCCAGAAATATTTAACAAGTGGTATACGCAACGCAGAGGCATTGTGAGCCACAAAATTTTTCGTCACTGTGGCATTTGAATGTAATAAGTCCCTTTAGCTTTGTAAATAAAGAACCTATCTCAACATTTCTATACTCGTTATAGAAATGTGGGCCTCCTCCTCCCCTTACAGCCCTCCTTCCCTCTCCGAATGAGCTCTCTGCGGCACTTACGACCTCCGCAGCCGTCCTAAACACGCCTTTTTAAGACATATGTCACTGCAAATGGTACTTCCTAACACATTATTGGCAGTTGTTCCTTGTGGGTTCTAAATTTTCTTTCAGTTCCAAGGATCTTGATGATTCCAGAAGTAGTCGCAATGTGTGACTGATACATGGAGGTCGTCGTAGCACTATATATTTTTCAGAAATATTTAACAAGTGGTATATGCAACGCAGAGGCATTGTGAGCCACAAAATTTTTCGTCACTGTTGCATTTGAATGTAATAAGTCCCTTTATCTTTGTATATAAAGAACCTATCTCAACATTTCTAAACTCGTTAGAGAAATGTGGGCCTCCTCCTCCCCTTACAGCCCTCCTTCCCTCTTCGAATGAGCTCTCTGCGGCACTTACGACCTACGCAAACGTCCTAGACACGCCTTTTTATGACATATGCCACTGCAAATGATACTTCCTAACACATTATTCGCAGTTGTTCCTTGTGGTTTCTAAATTTTCTTTCAGTTCCAAGGATCTTGATGATTCCAAAAGTTATCGCAATGTGTGACTGATACATGGAGGTCGTCGTAGCACTATTTATGTTTCAGAAATATTTAACAAGTGGTATATGCAACGCAGAGGCATTGTGAGCCACAAAATTTTTCGTCACTGTGGCATTTGAATGTAATAAGTCCCTTTAGCTTTGTAAATAAAGAACGTATCTCAACATTTCTACACTCGTTAGAGAAATGTGGGCCTCCTCCTCCCCTTACAGCCCCCCTTCCTTCTCCGAATGAGCCTTCTGCGGCAATTGCGAACTTGCCACCGTCCTAAACACGCGTTTTTAAGACATATGCCACTGCAAATGATACTTCCTAACACATTATTCGCAGTTGTTCCTTGTGGGTTCTAAATTTTCTTTCAGTTGCAAGGATCTTGATGATTCCTAAAGTTGTCGCAATGTGTGACTGATACACGGAGGTCGTCGTAGCACTATTTATGTTTCAGAAATATTTAACAAGTGGTATATGCAACGCAGAGGCATTGTGAGCCACAAAATTTTTCGTCACTGTGGCATTTGAATGTAATAAGTGCCTTTAGCTTTGTAAATGAAGAACCTATCTCAACATTTCTAAACTCGTTAGAGAAATGTGGGCCTCCTCCTCCCCTTACAGCCCTCCTTCCCTCTTCGAATGAGCTCTCTGCGGCACTTACGACCTACGCAAACGTCCTAGACACGCCTTTTTATGACATATGCCACTGCAAATGATACTTCCTAACACATTATTCGCAGTTGTTCCTTGTGGTTTCTATATTTTCTTTCAGTTCCAAGGATCATGATGATTCCAAAACATGTCGCAATGTGTGACTGATACATGGTGGTCGTCTTACGACTATTTATGTTTCAGAAATATTTAACAAGTGGTATATGCAACGCAGAGGCATTGTGAGCCACAAATTTTTTCGTCACTGTGGCATTTGAATGTAATAAGTCCCTTTAGCTTTGTATATAAAGAACCTATCTCAACATTTCTATACTCGTTAGAGAAATGTGGGCCTCCTCCTCCCCTTACAGCCCTCCTTCCCTCGCCGAATGAGCTCTCTGTGGCACTTACGACCTACGCAACCGTCCTAGACACGCCTTTTTATGACATATGCCACTGCAAATGATACTTCCTAACACATTATTCGCAGTTGTTCCTTGTGGATTCTAAATTTTCTTTCAGTTCCAAGGATCTTGATGATTGCAAAAGTTGTCGCAATTTGTGACTGATACATGGAGGTCGTCGTAGCACTATTTATGTTCCAGAAATACTTAACAAGTGGTATATGCAACGCAGAGGCATTGTGAGCCACAAAATTTTTCGTCACTGTGGCATTTCAATGTAATAAGTCCCTTTAGCTTTGTAAATAAAGAACCTATCTCAACATTTCTATACTCGTTAGAGAAATGTGGGCCTCCTCCTCCCCTTACAGCCCTCCTTCCCTCTCCGAATGAGCTCTCTGCGGCACTTACGACCTCCGCAGCCGTCCTAAACACGCCTTTTTATGACATATGCCACTGCAAATGATACTTCCTAACACATTATTGGCAGTTGTTCCTTGTGGGTTCTAAATTTTCCTTCAGTTCCGAGAATCTTGATGATTCCAAAAGTTGTCGCAATGTGTGACTGATACATGGAGGTCGTCGTAGCACTATTTATTTTTCAGAAATATTTAACAAGTGGTATATGCAACGCAGAGGCATTGTGAGCCACAAAATTTTTCGTCACTGTGGCATTTGAATGTAATAAGTCCCTTTAGCTTTGTAAATAAAGAACCTATCTCAACATTTCTATACTCGTTAGAGAAATGTGGGCATCATCCTCCCCTCACAGCCCTCCTTCCCTCTCTGAATGAGACTTCTGCGGCAATTGCGAAATTGCCACCGTCCTAAACACGCCTTTTTATGACTTATGCCACTGCAAATGATACTTCCTAACACATTATTCGCAGTTGTTCCTTGTGGGTTCTAAATTTTTTACACTTCCAAGGATCTAGATGATTCGAAAAGTTGTCGCAATGTGTGACTGCTACATGGAGGTCGTCGTAGCACTATTTATGTTTCAGAAAAATTTAACAAGTGGTATATGCAACGCAGAGGCATTGTGGGCCACAAAATTTTTCGTCACTGTGGCAGTTGAATGTAATAAGTCCCTTTAGCTTTGTAAATAAAGAACCTATCTCAACATTTCTATACTCGTTAGAGAAATGTGGGCCTCCTCGTCCCCTTACAGCCCTCCTTCCCTCTCTGAATAAGCCTTCTGCGGCAATTGCGAACTTGCCACCGTCCTAAACACGCGTTCTTATGACATATGCCACTGCAAATGATACTTCCTAACACATTATTCGCCGTTGTTCCTTGTGGGTTCTAAATTTTCTTTCACTTCCAAGGATCTTGATGATTCGAAAAGTTGTCGCAATGTGTGACTGATACATGGAGGTCGTCGTAGCACTATTTATGTTTCTGAAATATTTAACAAGTGGTGTATGCAACGCAGAGGCATTGTGAGCCACAAAATTTTTTGTCACTGTGGCATTTGAAAGTAATAAGTCCCTTTAGCTTTGTAAATAAAGAACCTATCTCAACATTTCTATACTCGTTAGAGAAATGTTTGCTGCCTCCTCCCCTTACAGCCCTCCTTCCCTCTTCGAATGAGCTCTCTGCGGCACTTACGACCTACGCAACCGTCCTAAACACGTCTTTGTATGACATATGCCACTGCAAATGATACTTCCTAACACATTATTCGAAGTTGTTCCTTGTGGGTTCTAAATTTCCTTTCAATTCAAAGAATCTTGATGATTCCAAAAGTTGTCGCAATGTGTGACTGATAGATGGAGGTCGTCGTAGCACTATTTATGTTCCAGAAACATTTAGCAAGTTGTATATGCAACGCAGAGACATTGTGAGCCACAAAATTTTTCGCCACTGTGGCATTTGAATGTAATAAGTCCCTTTAGCTTTGTAAATAAAGAACCTATCTCAACATTTCTACACTCGTTAGAGAAATGTGGGCCTCCTCCTTTCCTTACAGCCCTCCTTCCCTCTCCGAATGAGCTCTCGGCGGCACTTACGACCTACGCTACCGTCCTAAACACGCCTTATTATGACATATGCCACTGCAAATGATACTTCCTAACATATTATTCGCAAATGTCCCTTGTGGGATCTAAATTTTCTTTCAGTTCCAAGGATCTTGATGATTCCAACAGTTGTCGCAATGTGTGACTGATACATGGAGGTCGTTGTAGCACTATTTATGTTCCAGAAATATTTAACAAGTGGTATACGCAACGCAGAGGCATTGTGAGCCACAAAATTTTTCGTCACTGTGGCATTTGAATGTAATAAGTCCCTTTAGCTTTGTAAATAAAGAACCTATCTCAACATTTCTATACTCGTTATAGAAATGTGGGCCTCCTCCTCCCCTTACAGCCCTCCTTCCCTCTCCGAATGAGCTCTCTGCGGCACTTACGACCTCCGCAGCCGTCCTAAACACGCCTTTTTAAGACATATGTCACTGCAAATGGTACTTCCTAACACATTATTGGCAGTTGTTCCTTGTGGGTTCTAAATTTTCTTTCAGTTCCAAGGATCTTGATGATTCCAGAAGTAGTCGCAATGTGTGACTGATACATGGAGGTCGTCGTAGCACTATATATTTTTCAGAAATATTTAACAAGTGGTATATGCAACGCAGAGGCATTGTGAGCCACAAAATTTTTCGTCACTGTTGCATTTGAATGTAATAAGTCCCTTTATCTTTGTATATAAAGAACCTATCTCAACATTTCTAAACTCGTTAGAGAAATGTGGGCCTCCTCCTCCCCTTACAGCCCTCCTTCCCTCTTCGAATGAGCTCTCTGCGGCACTTACGACCTACGCAAACGTCCTAGACACGCCTTTTTATGACATATGCCACTGCAAATGATACTTCCTAACACATTATTCGCAGTTGTTCCTTGTGGTTTCTAAATTTTCTTTCAGTTCCAAGGATCTTGATGATTCCAAAAGTTATCGCAATGTGTGACTGATACATGGAGGTCGTCGTAGCACTATTTATGTTTCAGAAATATTTAACAAGTGGTATATGCAACGCAGAGGCATTGTGAGCCACAAAATTTTTCGTCACTGTGGCATTTGAATGTAATAAGTCCCTTTAGCTTTGTAAATAAAGAACGTATCTCAACATTTCTACACTCGTTAGAGAAATGTGGGCCTCCTCCTCCCCTTACAGCCCCCCTTCCTTCTCCGAATGAGCCTTCTGCGGCAATTGCGAACTTGCCACCGTCCTAAACACGCGTTTTTAAGACATATGCCACTGCAAATGATACTTCCTAACACATTATTCGCAGTTGTTCCTTGTGAGTTCTAAATTTTCTTTCAGTTGCAAGGATCTTGATGATTCCTAAAGTTGTCGCAATGTGTGACTGATACACGGAGGTCGTCGTAGCACTATTTATGTTTCAGAAATATTTAACAAGTGGTATATGCAACGCAGAGGCATTGTGAGCCACAAAATTTTTCGACACTGTGGCATTTGAATGTAATAAGTGCCTTTAGCTTTGTAAATGAAGAACCTATCTCAACATTTCTAAACTCGTTAGAGAAATGTGGGCCTCCTCCTCCCCTTACAGCCCTCCTTCCCTCTTCGAATGAGCTCTCTGCGGCACTTACGACCTACGCAAACGTCCTAGACACGCCTTTTTATGACATATGCCACTGCAAATGATACTTCCTAACACATTATTCGCAGTTGTTCCTTGTGGTTTCTATATTTTCTTTCAGTTCCAAGGATCATGATGATTCCAAAACATGTCGCAATGTGTGACTGATACATGGTGGTCGTCTTACGACTATTTATGTTTCAGAAATATTTAACAAGTGGTATATGCAACGCAGAGGCATTGTGAGCCACAAATTTTTTCGTCACTGTGGCATTTGAATGTAATAAGTCCCTTTAGCTTTGTATATAAAGAACCTATCTCAACATTTCTATACTCGTTAGAGAAATGTGGGCCTCCTCCTCCCCTTACAGCCCTCCTTCCCTCGCCGAATGAGCTCTCTGTGGCACTTACGACCTACGCAACCGTCCTAGACACGCCTTTTTATGACATATGCCACTGCAAATGATACTTCCTAACACATTATTCGCAGTTGTTCCTTGTGGATTCTAAATTTTCTTTCAGTTCCAAGGATCTTGATGATTGCAAAAGTTGTCGCAATTTGTGACTGATACATGGAGGTCGTCGTAGCACTATTTATGTTTTAGAAACATTTAACAAGTGGTATATGCAACGCAGAGGCATTGTGAGCCACAAAATTTTTCGTCACTGTGGCATTTGAATGTAATAAGTCCCTTTAGCTTTGTAAATAAAGAACCTATCTCAACATTTCTATACTCGTTAGAGAAATGTGGGCCTCCTCCTCCCCTTACAGCCCTCCTTCCCTCTCCGAATGAGCCTTCTGCGGCAATTGCGTACTTGCCACCGTCCTAAACACGCGTTTTTAAGACATATGCCACTGCAAATGATACTTCCTAACACATTATTCGCAGTTGTTCCCTTGTGGGTTCTAAATTTTCTTTCAGTTCCAAGGATCTTGATGATTCCAAAAGTTGTCGCAATGTGTGACTGATACATGGAGGTCGACGTAGCACTATTTATGTTTCAGAAATATTTAACAAGTGGTATATGCAACGCAGAGGCATTGTGAGCCACAAAATTTTTCGTCACTGTGGCATTTGAACGTAATAAGTGCCTTTAGCTTTGTAAATGAAGAACCTATCTCAACATTTCTATACTCGTTTGAGAAATGTGGTCCTCCTCCTCCCCTTACAGCCCTCCTTCCCTCTCCGAATGACCTCTCTGCGGCACTTACGGCCTACACAACCGTCCTAAACACGCCTCTTTATGACATATGCCACTGCAAATGATACTTCCTAACACATTATTCGCAGTTGTTCCTTGTGGGTTCTTAAATTTGTTTCACTTCCAACGATCTTGATGATTCCAAAGGTTGTCGCAATGTGTGACTGATACATGGAGGTCGTCGTGGCACCATTTATTTTTCACAAATATTTAACAAGTGGTATATGCAACGCAGAGGCATTGTGAGCCACAAAATGTTTCGTCACTGTGGCATTTGAATGTAATAAGTCCCTGTAGCTTTGTAAATAAAGAACCTATCTCAAAATTTCTATACTCTTTAGAGAAATGTGGGCCTCCTCCTCCCCTTACAGCCCTCCTTCCCTCTCCGAATGAGCTCTCTGCGGCACTTACGACCTACGCAACCGTGATAAATACGCCTTTTAATGACATATGCCACTGCAAAAATACTTCCTAACACATTATTCGCAAATGT